>NW_024467313.1:351554-552911 GCF_000600275.1 Aspergillus ruber CBS 135680 | reverse complement strand
CGGGCTCATAACCAATGAAACGGATAAACCAATAAGGCGGTTAACTCCGAGTCGGGGAAGTCGGGGAGTCGATTATCCGGACTGCACGAGGCTATATATGAAGAAGAAACTTAGATTATACGGAGGGTGACAATGATATCTATAGACACTGTAGATGGTAGAATGAGTGCTTGGCTATCTAAACGAGTGTGTGTGTCCGTATATGAGGGATCTGTCGGCCTTGGTAATCGGACAAACTATTGATCCACCTCGACTTTCATCAAGCCGCATGGATATGTAGTCTGGCACTTTCATAATTCAAGCTTTGTTGCGAATTTCTCGGATACGAACTCTCAATTGAAAATCTAGGGTCGATAGCTTGAACTACAGGCAGCTGAATTACAGGCAGTTTTTTATATGAAAACCGCCCTGAAAACGCGCAAAGCATGAATTGATCGATTGTCCGTTCCCCGCGCCGAAGTAAACAGTACCGACAACGTCGACCGGCTTCTATACCAAAGCGACAAGCATGGCCAGCGCCTCATCCATATCAGTTGGCGACAGCAAACGCTTCTCTGCCTCAAATTTCCCATCAAACCTACGCCACAGCCAGACCGCCAGGCCTTCTTCTCCCCAGACCCCCCAACACCAACTCCGCTCGAACAACTCCTCCTTCGCAAGTACCTCGTCCGGCTCGTCGTTCCGCAGTGAAGAAGATGCTATTATATTCGAATTGGGCTCGAGATGGCTCCGAGCAGGTTTCGAGGGCGAGAGTACACCCATGTGTACTGTGGGGTTTGGTCCGGAGGAATCGAGAAGAACGGGTGATTACCGGGGATGGTTGAATTATGGGCCGTCTACCGAATGCTCTGTTAGTCCTGAAGAGTGGGCGAATTCATATGAACTATGGGGAATGGATCTGCGAAAGGTGGACTTGGGTCTTGTCGAGGATAAGATTGAGCGGGTGGTTCGCGAGACATATAACAAGTACCTGTTAACGGACGCGGGGACGACACGGCTGGTTCTTGTTATGCCGTCTCTTATGCCGCATCCATTACTGGCGTCTGTTCTATCGACCTTGTTTAACCGCTGGCGGTTTCCAAGTATCACGCTCCTACCAGCTGCAGTCATGTCCGCGACAGCTGCCGGAGTACGTTCAGCAACGGTAGTGGATCTGGGCTGGGCCGAAACTACAGTGACTGGCGTCTATGAATACAGAGAAACCGCACACAAACGCAGCACTAGGGCAATGAAACACTTACTCCAAGAAACAGGTCGATTCCTCACCCAGCTCACCTCCAGCACTCGAGACCCAACAACAGACGAACTCTCCGTGAGCTTCGAATACTGCGAAGAAGTAGTCACCCGCTTCGCCTGGTGCAAAACACACCAAGAAACTGAACCAACCGACCTCCCAAACACCGCCATCTCTATACCTTCCCCCTCAAACCCGGGTTCCGAATACATCGACGTCCCCTTCCTCAAACTCGCCGAACCAGTCGAAAAAGCCCTCTTCGCCCACGGCATCCCAGAGTCCGACCTCGACGACGAGGAAAAACCCCTCCCTCTACTCCTCTACAACACCCTCCTTGCTTTACCCCCCGACGCACGCGGGATATGCATGTCCCGGATTATATTCGTTGGAGGAGGCTCGCACATCCCAGGGATCCGCCAACGCATCCTCAACGAAGTTAACAGGCTAATCAAAACACACGGTTGGACACAAGTCCGCGGGAAAGCCGTTGAGCGCCAACGTACCCGCCTCCAGGAATTGTCCCTTACTCCAACTCCAAACCCAAGCACAAACACAAACCCACCATCAACGGCCCCATCAACAGGAACTACAACACCAACGCAAGAACCCACTGCCACCGCATCCCATACACCGTCAATCGACGATGAAGGAGATAACGAGATCGACTTTGTCGAGCAGAAACTCCAGCGCAATCGCGATAGAGACTTCAAACCGCCTGTCCAGGGTATTCTGCGAGAAGTTGAGTCGTTGGGACCTTGGGCTGGTGCGAGCCTTGTGACGAGTTTGAAGATTAGAGGGATGGTAGAGATTGAACGCGAGAAGTATTTGCAGCATGGGCTTGCGGGGGCGAGTCGAGATTTGGAGCATGGGTATGTGCCGGATAGGAGGTCGGGATTGAGGACTGGGGGTGATCGGTCGAGTTGGACATTGGCGGGGTGGGGTTGATTATGCTGGATTATGGATTACCTGTTTTAGCGTTTGTTGCGAGTTTGATATTAGATACCCGAATGATAGGTTTGGAATTGGTATATTTTACGATACAATCATGCATTCAGCCCAATTAGTCTGGTTTAAGAAGACAACTATTAGTACCAGGTAGTATGTACATAACAGGGATCAAGCAATCGTCCCAAACTTATAAGTAGCCCAGTTAATCGCTGGAGCAGTATCCGGTGCATAAACCTGGTACGGCGACTGTCCCCATTCAGGGTGGTTGATCCCATCAATCCAACCCTCAGGCTCAATGACCAAACATCCATACGCATTAACACTGCTAGCACCCTGGCCTTCATTCCGCTTATCCTGCGACGGCTTAATCGGGATAGAACCATCCTGCCCAGGACACGTGTAGATCTGGACGGCTTGCTGGTTGCTCTTGACTTCGAGAGAGATACCCGTAGTGCTGGAGTTTGCGTGGAGAATGGAGACAAGCGAATCCTGCGCGGCGGATTGAGGTGGACGGTCGACGATGAAGCAGTTATCGTAACCTGTACAGTCTGTTCCGCAGAGACCTTCAGCGTCTTCAATGTCCTCACCCACAAGTTTACCGGCGGTAAAGTCGGCGCTGCCGTTGTAGGTGCTGTGAACATCGAGGATGGTGCCGTTGGGGATTAGAAGGCCGTCTGTGCCGATGTAGCGCCTGGACAAAGGTAATTGCAGGAAGGTGTCGTCTAGGATGTTCTCTTCTTTGAATGCGTTCAGGTTCCAGTAGATGTGATTGGACAGCATAATCGGGGTCTTTTCGGTCAGTGCTAGCGAGACCAATTTGGTTGTCAACAGTGGCAGACCGTCGGGGTTGTCTGGCGTGCGGTTGTTGTCCACGGTAAAGGTAGCATGAGTGACAATATCACCCGGAAAGTCTTCGAATCCGCGGTCTAGCAAGGTAAAGGTGACGGTGGACTCCGAGTACGTAGTGACGGTCCAATTGCGCTGGTCGTAGCCCACATAACCTCCATGGAGAGTGTTGAGACCTTCATTCTCATTGCTCGGGATCTCGTATTTCTCCCCGTTCAGGACGAATGATCCGTTCTTGATCCGGTTGGCATACCGGCCCACCACGGCACCGAAGTAGGTATGGCTCGTTTCGGTGTCCGTCAAGTAGTCCCTGGGGTCATCATAGCCCAACACAATATCCTGTTGGTTGCCGTCGCGATCGGGTACGAGGACAGATGTCAATCGCGCGCCGTAAGGGATCAAAGTAGCAGTAATGTTCTCCGCTTTGATTGTATAGGCCTTGAAGGGATCAACAGCAGGTTCAGGCTCAGCAGTTTTCGACGACGGCGCACCAGACAGAGTCACAGAGCTCTGCGCTTGGGCCAGCACGGGCAGTCCGTAAAGGACGGTGGAAAGATAGGACCCGACGTGCATTTTGACACCAAGAAGCGCGGTGACTGTGAAGAAGATTAAACAATATAAGAATAGAACACGCGGCGAGAATCGCGCAGGACAGAGTAAAGCGAGCAGCCGGGGAATGCGCGAGCGGGAAGAAGGAAGGGGGTCCAAGGGCATAATATATAACCTCTCATATAGCGTGATCCGGAGAATGTCACTGCATGCTGACCAAACGCGGAGGCAGGCCGAGGGATAAAGAAAGCCTCTATAGGAAGGAACGGTTGCTTGGTTGGTTGATTATTTCCCGAAGCTGATAGGGGAAATTTGTGGACGCAGGAAAGACGTGGGGAGAGTGCCTGAATGCGGGTAAAATGCCTTTAAGATTATTTGATTCAATTCGTTCCTTCCCGTTTTGTATAGATGTTCGCAGTCCAGCGCTGCTTTCCGATGGTTGGTGATTTCCGGGGAAGGAGACATGCCGTATTAATGCCTTATATAGAAGGCAGAAACATGAGTGCGGACGCTAGCCAGATGCGGAAATTGCGGGGGACGCCGATCTTCGTGCTTCGTTGTTATTTCTTCCTCTCGACACAGCGCAGGATAGCAGTGCCTGTCCTTATCACGAGCCTTTCCATACAATATCTATCGAGTACCTTATGCACAGCAAGTGCTGTTTCTTGACTGACAGAGGTGCACAGAGCTGCACTCGTGGACATTGCGTCTACCGTACAACGGATCAAGTATTTTCCCCGCTTACCTAACCAACGCGTCCCCTCTTCGACTGCCCGATCGGGAGACGTGTTTTGGTGATTGCGACCGTTGTTGATGTTGTTGACGGATCGAGATGGCTTGCTTTGGATGGGCTTTGGTGCCTCGAGAATGAACTATTTTGGCCACTACTTTTGATTACCAATACTGCCCTCTGTATCCGGACGCGGCCGCAGTCGCCGATGATCCGCCTTAGATTCCTCGCATTTCGACATGTCCTCTCGCAGCTCTAGCTCTTCTTCGGACATTCTTGGACCTGCTGGCGACTCCGAATACCTACTCTCCTCCCCCACGAAACCTCTCGGCGGTCGGCAACCCTTCATGTCTATGTCTCCGGCCCCTAATTTCAAGTTCCTGCAGACGCCAGGCTCTGTTAAGGGCAAGCGTCAGCGCCCGAGTCTCAGCCCGTCGAAAAGTGCGCATTCCATCCGGTTCGACGATGTCTTGCTACCAGCTACTCCAGCGCTTGCGAAATTGGCCGGAGGACAGCCCATGTCCTTGTCTCCGGAAAAAGGTCAGGGTGAGAGCGGCAATCCGTGGAGAATTCGAGTAACGCTGGAGGCGACGCAAGATGAAGAAGATGAGGCGAATAACCAAAAAAGCCCTACGCGCAGGGCATTATATCCCTCGACGACCATGACGACCAAGGTGCCCCTGAAGGATGAACGCGACCAACCCGAGCCAACCCCCCGACGACGCAGAGGCCGACCGAGGAAGACGGAGATTCAAGCACTACCCGATGCGACATCGACCCCAGCGAGTCCCGGACATACACCAGGTGCCAAGGGCGCCAATGGACAAAGCAGACCACGAGGGCGACCACGCAAAGGTACGCCCGTGCCGGTCGAGCGGCAAATGGAAGAGCAACCAACGCCGGTTCCCGACCCCGAACAATCTAGTCCGTTAAACCTTGAACAACCAACTCCGGTGCCCGCACCTGGACGACAGCGAGCTAGTTATTTGAACGTCGACGAGGAGGAGCAACCGACTCCAGCTTCCGTACCCGATCAACAGCGATACGATCCTTTTAACCTCGAGTCGGAGGACCAGCCAACTCCAGGCCCCGAATTTGAACAACGATCTAGCCCATTGAATTTTGAGCAATCAACTCCGTTTCCCGACTCTGGAAGAAATCGACACAGCCCGCTAAACCTCGAGGTGGAAGAGCAACCAAATCCAGATTCAGAACTCGACCAAGAAAGATATAGCCCTTTGAATCTCGGCGCAGATGGCGATTCCGAAGACGATGAGCTACCGGATGCTCCGTTTTCCGCCTACGAAGAAGACGAGACGATGCGACCAGACCCGACGGATTGGAATCGGAGTTCCCCTCGAGTGACTTTTGCTGAACCTGCGTACGAGACGCCGGATGTCGGTGCCATAGACCGCGATGACGATGACGGGAAGCTACACTCGACGCCGTCTAAAATGCCGTCTTCTGTTCGCCAAGAATCAATTCAAGAACCACTTGATTCGTCCCCAGCAAACGCATTTAATGCAGGCCGTACACCTCGACCACCACGCCTCTATCCTACGCCTACATCATCATCGCTGGTCGATGAAGAGAATAATGAACAAGACAATCTGGACGAAGACGCACCAAGTAGCGAAATTCATGATATTCAAGGCGACGCCACGGATAATCCAACGGACGATAATGATGACCCAGCACACGAACATCGTGATCCTACGGACGAACACCGGGAATACGATTCAATTGTGGAAAGTGAAGGGTTCAGCATGGTCTCGTTGGATACTTTGCCATCAGCCAAGCAACATGGGATCAGCACAAATTCAGACCGTGCCAAAGGACCTCTCCGACCTTTTCTTCAGCGCGAATCAATCGGCAAAAGAGAGAAAGTGAAGCGCAAAGCTTCCTCTATAAGCAGCAATCACAACGAGAGTGTACGCGCGAATGCATCGCCCAGTTCAGAACCTCCGCGAAAACGCCAGTCTCGTTCTCCACCTAAACGACAGTCCCGTTCACCTTCTCATCGACGAAGATTAGAACAGCCTGCGACACACTATGAGGCTTCTGAACTACATGCACCTCCGTCTCCACCGGCTGAACTCCCTGCGCCGATCCCGGCTGATAAACGGCCTAGACCGGTCACCCGGCTGGCTAGGATTGTCCGTGCTGGTATGGCACTTGAGGGTGCCTTCAGGCAGAACCCGGAGGTAGAGAAACGACCAGATAGCAAAATTGCTATTGAGGAACCCAAAAAGCGCTTGGAGACCGTGTTTAGTGATCTTGACTACGATACCCAACAACAACTACGAGCGGGTCTAAGCCTTGGCCAGGAAATCGCAAAGAAGAAAATACAAGCTGAGGTAGAAAGGGAAAAGGCCGAACAAGAAGAAGCTGCCAGAAGTGCCGCCACGCCAGATACCCACGACCAACACGAGGACCAGGGATCAGAAGATGAAGAGCAAGATACCTCAGAAACCCCGCTCCAACAAGATCGGAGATCGGTTCAGGATACACCTGGGCCAGAAACTGCGATGAAACGACGAATGGCCGAATGGCAGCAAGAGAGAGAGTCCATCAGTCATGAGATTGACAAAGCCAATTCGAGCAAGGTCATTGTTATTAATAGCGATGATGAGGCACAGCAGAGTCCCGAACGTGGTAGGGCCTACCCTGCATTCGACATTGGAGGGCCAGACTCAGATTCGGGGTCTGATTTCGACCAAGGGCCAGAGTTGGAGCCAGCTTCAGAAGGCAATCTGCCGGAAGATGAGGCAGGCTATCCAGACGAAGCATACGAGGCAGACGAGGTAGGGGATGAACAGGAAGATGCAGAGGTAGAGGAACAAGAGGAATACGAAGAGGAGGAACAACACCCGCAGGCGCATATGCAACAACCGGAAGAGGAGGAAGAACAATATTCGCCAGAGGAAGACGATGACGGATACTCGGACATCTGGCAGCAAGAAGCACAAGAGCATAGCCAAATATCGCATCAATCTTCCACACATCAAGGTTCCATGCATCAAAGTTCCATGCATCAAACCTCCACACGTCATGATGAAGACGATGCTGGCTACAGACAGGAGTCTAGCCCATGGAAGGATGATCGATCAGCTGCCCCGAGCGAATACGGCGCATTTTCCCCGGCACCTTGGACTCACCAGCGGGAAAAGGTACCCTACCTGGGAGGCCAATCGCGAGTACGACAATTACGTGAACAGGAGGTTGACATGTCGATGTTGCTTGGTGCATCCAACACCCCAAATCATTCTCGCTACTATTATGGGAGAAGCAGCCCCTTGAGCGCGGCCAGTGCACGGCCTTCGCAGCGGGAGGCACCCCAGTCTTCCCCGCGATACGCCGAGAATGGGGTGCATGACCAAGAGCAGCCGCTATCGGAATTGGGACTGGTGTCGAGCCCTCTCAAGCACTCGGACGACGATGCGTTCCAGATTGATCCGACCACCAGAATTGAGCATGAGAGGATGCAATTTGATAGGCGGCGGGATCAAGAGGAGGAAGACTTTGAATATTCAGATGCCGCCGTAGCCGAAGAACGCTCTGTTGACGGAAATGTGGAAATGACTCCACAACCTCCGCGACCCGCCAATCCCGCCAATCCTGATGTTCAAGGATCGACCTGGTTCCAAAGACTGGCCTCATTAACCCCCGGCTGGCTGAAAGCACCAATAAGAAGGTCTCCTTCGCGACCAAGTCGCGTGAGTGAAGAATATGAGGACTCAGATGATGACCCAGTGAGCGACGATGGCTCCGCGGAGGTTGCGAACGCGCATACCCATGGATCCGACAGGGCAGACGTGGAGGAACAAGATGAAATGGAGCGGAGGTTCAGAAGCTCTCGACGATTCACCGAGTGGAGACAGTATGAAGAACCGCAGAGCTCCCCCGAGTCACGCGCCGCTCAACAACCCGACCGCGCATTTTCCGCCCTGGGAGAGGAGAGCCCTGTGCGGGCCCGACCGCTGGCGGTGTCTGGGCATTTCAGCGACGAACACTATATTATCCTCCGACGTCTGTACCGACTGGCAGCGCACTTCCCAGAACGGTTCCCATACTATCCGGCGCCCGGACGCGACCAGATTATTGGTGACTGGATTTGGACGTCAGACGGCCGACATGGCGTGCCCGTTACCGAAGGTCAGTTCGCGGTGATTGACCAGTTTGTGCAGGAACTGGCCACCGGCGACCTAGACAGCGGCGGGACGGGCCAGATCGGCTGGACGGAGGCAGACTTACACCGACGACTGATCAGCGTGATTATTGGCGAGAAGATTAGAGCAGAGAGAAAAGCAAAAACAAGCGGAGGCGACATGTGAGCACTACTTTTGGCTATTGACCGACGTGGCGCCGCCGTTTCGTGTTTGAGTTGGCCGGATTGGTCCATAATTGCTTTCCTCCCCGATGTTAGCGGCGCGCCGGTCGAAAGACTATTGGAAATGGCGCATGCTTGGTGTTTTCATTTATTTTATTTTTTTTCTCTGGGGAATATCACATATTCGGGCTTTTTTACAGGTGGACGACTTTTGATTTTCTGTTATTATCTTTTTTTGTACATGTACAGTGTTGGCGTGGAATTGGGATGCATTTCTTATTCTTGGCCTCTTATCTTTTACAGGTTAGCATTGGAGTGATTGCTGTATATACCTCGATTCTGGTCTTGTCCTATGTCATTGAACATCACATACATGGCGACATACACATGCCCAACTTTCCGATGGCTTCCAACTATGCAAATAAGCAAGAACCCTATTATACCTGGCAGATACATAACATACCTGACAACGCCAGTGCTCAAATTGATCGCCACGTTTTCACGCCCATCGAGCCTGCATAAGTCTCGATTCGTATCGGGCCCGGCGCGACAACCTAATGATTGCCCAACTAGACCACATACTCTATGCTCCATGCAATACGGAGTAACCAAGAACTATGGAGTAGAAACAAGAAACTAAGGCCCTGGCGGCGGGGATTACCCACGCGCTGCAGGCATTAGCCTGGGAGATCCATAGACCAAGGGAGGAGAGGGGGTCGGCCCCCGGAAACTAACCACGTATACACACGGAGAATGGAGTACGTACACCAGTGATAAAAGTAGAAGCGCTGAAACGCCAATGTCCCACGCTTTCGGTCGCATTCGTGTAAGACAAAAAGCGAGGCTCGTGATACATCTACTTATATAAACCTCCATCCCTTTTCAAGAACCAAGCTTTTTACAAGAACAGACCAAGACCAACCAAGCACGAATCAAGAATTCCATCCAGCCAGTCAATCAGCAAAATGCGCGTTGGAAACAGAGTCAAACATATCTTCAGCTTCTCATTCACCAATCGTCGACCTAATCGATCAATGTGGAAAGAGAAATCCCCGGCCGCTGTCACCGATGATTCCTCCTCCTACTCAAACGACTCGGACTCCGACGATGCGATTCACATTTCCGAAGACGAAGGCTCAGATCCCTCAGATGTCGATGTCGACGACGATGACGACGAATATGCATCGCCAAGTAAACGCGTGCGGATAATCAGCTGGAGACTTGACAATAACAAGATGGTTCCCGGACGATGCCGGTGGACGCTGGAACAAGAGAAACGGTTAAAAGTTGCGCAGCAGCAGCTGGCAAGGTGCCAGAAGGCATGGAGTTCGGAGCAGGAGGTTTGGTTGAAGCATGTATGTTCCTGTCCTGCCCCTTACTACCACATACTTGTACCTTTGTACACCATGGTACGCAATAAGTATGCCGTATGGAAACATGCTAACACATACATCTATGCAGATCGAAAAGCTGCACGAAGAAAAAGCCGCACATGAGGACTTTGTACATCTGCGCGCAAAACAGCAACAAGATGAGCGTGTTCATTTCCGGAAAGCGTTGAAGCGTCGGGAACAGGAACAAGGGGATTTAGGGACAACAAGTGATGAGGATGAAGGAGGTCTACGGAGGAACCAGAGTTTGAGTCGCTTGAGGCGGTTACGGAGGTTTTCATGATTTATGCTTTCTTTTTCTTTTCTTTTCTTTTTGCATTAGAACATAGCATTACGGATTGCATGTATATAGTTTAGGATGCCTATATTCTTCTATTTAGGCCTGGCTAGATGATGTCTGACAACTAGGGTATACCCCACGGGCAGCAGTGACCATGGAGCATCCCGTCGCTAGAAAAAGCATTCGACGATGCCGGAGAATAGCCGTCAATGACAGATGTCATGGTTTCCGGGAACTTTTAACCCGTTTGAGAAACATCACCACGCGGGGTTTCTTGGAAAATACAAGGCTATTTGGTATGACAGAGTGCATCTTTACATCAATATCAGCGATGGTTATCTTTACAATTCGTAGACAATGCTATTTTGGACATTGAACAGTTAGTATTCGACTACGATGCCGCGAGACGGCTCGCGTGGGCGATTGCGATCGTATGAAGCTTGTCTTAATTGTCGGTATGTGTTGCTTACCTTCTTGCATCAGTATAGATCTAATGTCAGATATCCAGACGAAAGAAAACGCGATGTCCGGCAGAGAGGCCAGTGTGCTCGAGCTGTGCTCGTCTCAATCAGACATGTCTCTATACCTCTGGCCGGAGAGCGTCGCACCAATCGGTAGGACATCTCTGTACATGGAACGGGATATGGTGTTGATGTTTTTGAAGGAGGACAGGCTTGCGTCGCTGGAAGAGAAGGTTGATTATATCATGAAAGGATCTAGGTAAGCATCTTCCGATACTATGAAGAAGGCTTCTAACAATTCCAGACCTCATGATGAAGATCCATCTCCTGCCAAGTCGTCATCAAATTCACTCCCCAGCGAGTCGAACTATGCCCTCGACAATCTACTTGCGCCTGAGCTCGGCTTCGAAGGCCCCGAAGATTCAAGTCTGCATATCTCATCACTTACCGTTGCCAAAGCAGTAGATCTCTACTTCCAGTACTGCCACCGACAGCCGATTTGGTGTTTCAATTACGAAGACCTTGAGGAAATGGGTTTTCTGCCAAAGGAGCTTGTCTATAGTATCCTCACGCTGACGACCCGTTTCTGCGCCGCCCACGACAAATCGCAGTTCTATAGCAACACGGCGAGAACATTGATCATGCTTCGTGTTGCAAGTGGCACGGTGGACTTGGAGACAATTGAGAGCCTATGTCTGCTCACATATTCGCTCTTCATGGACGGAAACGTGTCCCTGGGTCAGTTCCACCTGGGGTTCGCGTTTCAGCTTTGTCTTACGGCCATGATCGATGTCGAAGCCGCTTCACCAACCCAGAGCCCTCTATCTCAACGGAAAAAGAGAGTCTTCTGGAGTCTTCTGTCACTAGAACGGTCGTACGGCCACCAGAACAGATTACTTAGACTCTCCGCTGAGCCATTATGCCCCTGCTGCGTTCCAGACAAGACAGAAGACGACGAGACCATGGGCTGCTTCGACCCCGAAGTCGACATATGGAGTCTATCCTCCCACTTCGGCTGGGTCTGGAGCAGAGTGCGAACTTACGTCTCTGACTGCGCCCATAACAACCTCAAAGAACCTTGGCGCCACGACTCCATGTACACAATGATCCTCTCCGACCTGACATCCGCCGAGAACAAGCTCTCCCAGAACCACCGCTACGACTCGGTCAAGTTCTACGAACGAACAGCACCTGAAGTCCGTCTCAACAAAAGCTACTGGGGCCCCTGGCTGAAACTTCAATTCACGTACCACTGCATCCTTACCATGCTCAACCATCCGTTCCTATATATCGTTGCGTCGCAGCATAATCCCAATTTAGCGATTCCAAATGCATTCTGGAGAAAGTCGAGTGAGTTGGCGCTGCTGCACGCTACATGGATTGTGAGGATCATTGATATGGTGACGGAGAAGGATATGAGGCTTACAGAGGCTTTCTTTGGGCATGCGGCCGCTGTTGCTGCTACGGTGCATCTTTATTATTGTCGGGCTGCGGATCCGAGGTTGAAGTTCAAGTCAAAGACGGATTTGGCAAAGTGTCGGAGGTTTTTGGAGGGGTTTGTGGAGTTTTCGCCCGCTTGTCGGGCGTTAGTGAGTACAGCAATGTCTATTAGAAAGGGATTTATGCTGAACGTCACAGGACCAAACGCTGGAAAAGATAATACATATGGCATTCGGATCCGAGAATGTCGACTACGACTGGACACCCTCCCGAATCTATCTCAGCGTTAGTCTAATGTGGGACATCCTACGAGCGAACTGCATGCCCGAGTCACAAGAACCTTCTACAACCGGCCTCCTCCATCCATCCCTCACTCCCACCGCCACACGCGAAAGCTCAGCCCAAAGTTCATCCACATTAGAAATAATCGTTGCTATGTCCCCAGAAGTCACTGTAAATACCGCAGACGGGGGACAGGCAGCGCATATGCCTCCCAGGGTCCGAAACACAACAGCGGCAATGACGACTCCGGCGCCATCATCTCCGGACATTGACCTCAGGGGAGAGAGATTGGTTGTGCCGAGTGACAATCTTATGCTGAACACACCTTGGCTGTGGACTGACCCGAGTCAGTTTGGGGACGTGGATGGGGTGAATCGGCAGGAGTTGGAAAATAATATGGATGGGTTGTTTACGTGGTGGGATTTGGGGAATTTGTAG
The DNA here is from genome assembly GCF_000600275.1 of Aspergillus ruber CBS 135680. Taxonomy (NCBI): domain Eukaryota; kingdom Fungi; phylum Ascomycota; class Eurotiomycetes; order Eurotiales; family Aspergillaceae; genus Aspergillus; species Aspergillus ruber. The sequence continues at coordinate 539,982 of NW_024467313.1, read as the reverse complement.
CAAATTATTATAGATTTATTTTCTTCTCTACATGGTGTGTTTGTGCGTGCATAGTATTAGATGCAAAAGTCGCTATTATCTTGTTCTCATTAGGTACATCTCAATAAACATGAAGCAAATCCCGTCTTCTAAAACTATATCTTACTCTGCCGCGACGAAGTAGCCTTCAGCGCAGTACTAAAACTATCCCGTTCCTGGAAGGTCAATTCCCTCCTCTCCGGACCACCACGGCTTCCGTCTCCCTTGAAGGTATCATCCTGTGACTGATTCTTGTACTCCGTCGGGAACTTCCACTTCTCCAACAAGTCCTGTGGGAGGCTCTTGTCGAAGCATCCGACGATGTACTTTCCGATGTTTGGCAGGAATTTAAATGCACTGTAATCATCAGTCAGCATGATCTAGGTAATGAGGTAAGGGGGGTATGCTTACTGTCCACTTCCACCAGTCGCGATGAACAGGTTCTTGTGATCAGGGTGATAATCCATGATGAAATCACCGGAAGGCGTATCATTGTACCAACACAATCCCACCCTCTCGAAGCCTCGTGGCTCCAAATCTGGGAAGATATCCTTCATACCGGCATGGAGTCGCTTAATCCCATCTTCGGGAATGAAGTTGGCTCTAGCAGAGGGCGGAGCGTTCGGAGGCGCGGAGATGTTGTTTTCACTAGACTGGGTGTACCCATAGCCATGGCAAGCGACTTTCAGGATCCCGGTACCGTCGTGAGGCGGGAAGCAGAAGAACCCGGTAGACAGGTTAAAGTAAATAGGAAGGTCCTTGAGCCTTACCATTTCTTCGGGAGTAAGGCGCATGTAGCCCACGATCTGCGCGGCCGCGATCATGGTATTCCACGAGGGAATGAGACTCGCCGACCAAGCACCAGTCGCGACGATGAACATGTCACCTGCGATGCTGTTCCCGCCACTCGTGCGAACAGCCTTGACAGTCCCATCGGACCTCTTTTCAAAATCCGTAACATTCCCATTTGGCCCCGTGATAAATGAAACCCCAGCATTAACACACCTCGCCGCGAGCCTCTGCGTCGCCAAACCTGCATCTGCCCACCCAGCACTCGTATTACAAAATGCGTCGAACCCCGGAGACCCCAACTTTCCGGTAAACCCAGGAAACTCCCTCTTCGCCTGCTCCGCCGACGGCACACTATGCCACGGTTCCCCCATCTTCGTCAACACATCTCTCGTCTTGCGACTATACTCTTCCGCCATCTCCTGCACGGGCTGCCCTGGGGACTCCTTCTGCGTAACCCATAGACAGGGCGTTTGATGGAAAGCTTCTTTAAACGTCGGCGTAAGCCAGAGATCATAAGCTTCTTTGGCCATGCGGGCGTAGACTTCGTCGCCGTAGTCGAAGCGGATTACGCGGGAGATGTCATTGGAGGAGCCGTCTGGGACGGGGGGAAGGGCGCGGTCGAGGACGGTAACATTTTGGTAGCCTTGTTGTTTGAGGGTGAGGGCTGTGCCGAGACCGAAGATGCCGGCGCCGACGATGATGATTTTTTGGTTCTTGTCGTTGGTCATTGTTAAAGATATCGGGAGAATTGATGGTGAAAGTAGGTTACTTTTGGGCGGACAGGCTTTATAAATCTACAACATGCTCGATCTTGCACGCTCAATTGGAGTACGTACCCCCCGCAGAGTCGGTGAAAATTGGGGACGGAAAAAAGTAGCTAGTTGTCAAATCAGAGCTTCGGCTCAAGCTATCAAACATCCACCTTAGAAGCAGACCCAGCTTTTCCAACACTGTTGTCTGGTCCTGCCTGTCCCTTTCCTGGAAAGCATTACCCAAAAGAGTAATCAATATCTATCATGCATCCGGGCCCATAATACTCAACATCCCGGGACCCGTGCACATGACTTGTCCGCGCAGCTATTAATGCACAACAATCCCGTATCCAGCAATAATTTGACCTCGGGATGGTAAGCTCTTGGGTCTCGGATGGTCTCCGAACCGTTTTGAACGGTTCCACCGGACCGGGTTAGGGCTGTTATCCCCCCGCATCCGCTCACGTGAGCGGCTCCGGTGTAGATGGTGAGATAACTGTTGGTTGTTCGTGTTTGTTCTATTTTGGTGAAAATATGCTTCTTGGGATTTATCAATACCGTACTGGAGATAGTGTATGGTTTGCATGATGGGGTCTATTGTGGGATTCCCCGCGCCCGCGTGTGTTGAGATAACGAGAATTCGACAACCAAATCACTCTGATACTAACAGACGACGTAACAACCAAGAGAAGAAGGATACCCCGATATACTCCTATTTCTGGGCCCGATGCTCAACACCCTTAACTAAAGATGCCTGAAATGTCCCAGATCGAGACGAGATTAGTCAGCAGGATGGCGATTCCGAAGGATTTGCCGAGTGCAACCGACGCATATTGAAACATCGCACTCTCGTTTTGATGACTCTTTCCAAAAGCTCCGATAATGCTCCTCCAACTTGTACAAGGCCTTGAAGGTCTCAATGCTTCTACGATTTTCTATGGTTCCATAGCGCTCGTGCTGCTGCTAAGCCTAGTCTTTGCGGCTATCGTCCGAAATGGAAACACTTCTAAAACACGCAGATCACTTCGACACCTGCGCAAACTCGGCCTATCCAGCAGCAGCAGCAACATGACAGACCAATATCATCCCAAATACGCCATACCAGAGCACACCGCAGCCAATGGTCCAATCCGCATCAAATCAATCTACATCCACCCGGTCAAATCATGCGGGCCCATCGAACTGAATCGGGCCTTACTTACCAAAACCGGCTTCATGTACGATAGATGTTTCGCAATTGCAGCCGAGACAGACGGTAAATGGCGGTTTATCAGCCAACGAACTAAGCCGGGGATGGCGCGGATTGAGACCGAATTGTGGCTTCCGCACGAGGGGAGTGATTCGTCTGATGTGTTGGTGAAGGCGGGTGGGTGTGTAGTTTTGAGATTTAGGGATCCGGATGTTCCTGATTGGTCTAAGTGGTTCGAGACGTTTTTTTATACGGGTGATTTCTTTGCAACACCTGAGGTAGCTGTCGTCGTGCCTCTCCAGCCTGTGGATAAGTTGAAGTCCAAGACATTCAACATCCACCGCCGTGACACGAATGGTCTCGATTTGGGGCAGATTCCGTCTATCGCAGCAGCGCTGCCTAAGTTGAAGAGATTCCTTGAAATCCCGGAGAGACAACCATTCACGCTCTTGAGATGTACACCCGAATCTCTCCTCCGTACGGATTTGAATCTCGCATCGCTGGAAAACATCGGTTCGCCGGCTGTGCATGGCTACACGGATCAGCAACCAGTCAACATCAACAGCTTATCATCGGTACACGCTGTATCCACTCTCCTGCCAAAGGAAAACCAACCTATGAATGCACTTCGTTTCCGCGCAAATATCTGGGTTACAGGTGCTCCTGCATACGCAGAGGAAGCATGGAAGCGTTATCGCATCTTACCCAAACCGGGAAACACAGAACCACGGGCTGATGTAGCACCGGCATTATCCGTAGTCTGCCGCACGTCTCGATGCACAATACCTAATGTCAACCCAGACACGGGCAAATTTGACGCGGACATCCCGCCGCCAGAAAAGAAAAAGGGTAAACCGCAGCCCAGCACGACTTTGGTGGAGTATCGGATGGTCGAAACGGGAAATAAAGCGGCACTTGGATACTTGGGTATGCATTGCGTGCCGGAGGATCGGGACTTTAGAAAAGCTGAGGAACAGGGGGAGGGATTGTACGTTGAGGTTGGGGATGAGATTGAGGTGCTTAAAACTGGAGTGCATGTTTATGGGTCGACGGGGAATGATTACTAGAGTTGCGCTACGATATGTTAGATTTAGACTGCACATACGCTCTGGTTTGAACTCCTATACATATGCAGGGAATTCTGATACCATCCCAAGAACTCGCGATAGCATGAAATGGTCTTCTGAAGTGATTATTTGCCAAATTGGGATTTGGAGTCCATATACCCACTTTAACCCCTCTACCCGCTCTATGGAAATCTTGATCATTCTCGGTAAACGCTCTCCCGTCCAACCAAATCACGCATAGCAATCAAATGATCCAAAAACGGCATAGAACCATGAAGAATCATTGACGAGGCCCGTTTTTATTGGCTGGGAATGAAACCGTTATCAACTTACGGGCGAATACCCGATCACGGGGTCGGGAGGAACCCTCATTGTATACTATAGGAGTTGGGATACCCTGACTCCAAGGCGACTATATCAAGGCCCAGCACGCCCAGTGAAAGTCAATAATCAATCATCATCAGTTTCAACTTCGGAAGCATACTCTTCAATTGTTAACTACCACAATGTCCCTCTGGAAGAACTACTTCGGTCTTGGACCAGTCGCCTCCTCCGGCGCCACGCCCACCGACAAGGAGACTCTCTCCAGAGCCCTTCCTGCTTCCTGGTACACCTCCCAAGAACTCTACGAGCTCGAGCGCCGCTCCATCTTCTCCCGCAAGTGGATCCTTACCACGCACGCCCTGCGCCTCGTCAACACAGGCGACTGGATACAGTACAAAATCGCCGGATACCCAATCGTTCTCGTAAAAGACCGCCAGGGCCAGATAAACGCCTTTCACAACGTCTGCCGCCATCGCGCCTTTCCCGTCGTCACCGAGGAATCAGGTACCTCGCGAATCTTTGCCTGCCAGTACCACGGCTGGTCCTATGGTCTCAATGGTAAGCTCGCCAAAGCCCCAGGCTACCAAGATGTCGACGGCTTCGACAAGTCCAAGAACGGGCTCCTCCTGATCCACGTGCACGTTGACAATAATGGGTTTATCTGGGTGAACCTGGATGGCGGCGAGAAGCCTGAGATTATGTGGGAAGATGATTTCAAGGATATTGATCTGCAACCAAGGCTCAAGGATTTTGATTTTACGCACTATGAGTTTGATCACACATGGGAGTTGGAGGGAGAGTATAACTGGAAGATTCTGGCGAATAACTACAATGAGTGCCAGACATCGCACCCGGATACTCCAGTGTTGGCGGATCTGAGTGCCTACGCTGCTGATGCAAAGCTGGAGCAGATTGAGCGGGAGCTGAAGGTTGCTAGCACTTACTATTTCCCCAATGCGAGCATGACTGTCTCGTGAGTTCCCTTCCTCCTCTTCCTTTACCCAGTCTGTTATGATCTCATGCTAACCATGAAGACCCCACTTCTTCTCCATGCAACGCTCCGTCCCCATCTCCCCCACAAACTGTGTTATGAAATACGAAGTCTACCGCAACAAGTTCTCCTCCACCGAAGAATTTGACCTTATCAACCAAGTGTATAAACGCATCATGTCCGAAGACAAGGACCTCTGCATAAACACGCAAAAGAACCTCAACAACGGCGAACTTCATCCGAAGATGGAGAAGAGCCCATTATACTTCCAGAATACAGTGCGGGAGATAGTCACCGAGCACCGTAAGAAAGAGGAGAAAGAGGGGAAGGAGATTTGGCCTGCTAGGCAGAGGTTGCCGGAGACGACGGCTGCGGGGGTGAGTAAGGAGGATGATGAGTTTTGTAGGGAGTTGGATATGACTGGGAAGAAGGGACAGAAAGATGTTGCTTCGGAGGGATGTGGGATGGAGGGGTGTTGCTCGGCTGGAGGGATGGGGGGTGGTGCTAGTGGTAGTCTTGTTTATTAGGTGTTGGATTTGGGATTGTATGATTTAGCTATAATTTGGTATCTCGTTTTGTTTTGTTTCATTTGCATAATGAATACCACGACCAATACACATGTTTGTACATTTTATGTCTTACATCTTCAGCAAGCTTCGTTTGGAAAGAGAATCATTTGTATTCCTATACACAACAGAACTACTATGTTCCACAATATACTAGTAGTAATTTTGAGAAACCACAGAGGTTTTGCGAAGATAGCAGTAGCATTATTCAGAAGCAATTTGAGCACTATTTGACAATCTGTCCGTGTTTACAGCCGTTGATATTTTCAACCCTAACAAGACCACTTTAGCGATAATAGCAGCGACACTAAACATACCGCAATACCTTAACTCAATTAAATCCCACACTTTATCTCCATCCCAATATACGACCAGCAAATACATGTTACATCGGTACACCGAGACCCCTCCAACATGCAGAGCCCATGCGGGGTAACGCACCGCGCTGTATAACCCGTTCAGGAAAAAAGAACCCCATTCCCATGCACGGTATACTTATCCGTCCCCACTGCCCTCGTACATCTAATACAATCACAGCTCAGTATAGCACCATGATAGACATCTCCAAGAATATCAAATGACAACTACAAATAACGATTATACCAACCCCATCCACATACTTCCAACAACAAATACTTCCCTATTCTTATCCATGATAACAAAACCATGCCACCTAAGACAATCATAATTGGCGCCGGCATCGTCGGCGCAAACCTCGCCGACGAGCTCGTCTCTCGTGGATGGAGAGACATAACCGTCATCGAACAAGGACCTCTCAATCTCCCCGGTGGTTCGACTTCGCATGCGCCCGGGCTAGTTTTTCAAACCAATGGCTCGAAAACGATGACGCAGCTTGCTCGGTATACAGTCCAGAAGCTGGCCTCGATCGAGAAAGATGGGCAGAATTGCTTTAACGACGTTGGTGGGTTGGAGGTTGCTACGACACCGGAACGGGCTGAGGAACTGAAGAGGAAGTATGGATACGCGAAGTCGTGGGGTATTGAGGCAAGGCTCTTGAGCGCCCAGGAGTGTGCTGAGGTGTATCCGCATTTGAATAAGGAGGTTGTGCTGGGTGGGCTGCATACGCCCAATGATGGACTGGCACTTGCTGCGCGCGCGACACAGTTGCTTATCGAACGGACTCGTCAGGCTGGTGTCCGGTATCTTGAATTAACGCCCGTTACCGGTATTGAACAGACTAGTGGCCATGTCACAGGAGTGACAACACCCAACGGTACCATCCCTGCGGATATCATCATCTCCTGCGCCGGCTTCTGGGGCGTCGAGGTCGGCGCCATGGCCGGTGTCTCAATCCCCCTACTCCCACTAGCACATCAATACGCAAAAACAACCGCTGTTCCGGCACTCGCAAGTCGAGAAATCAACACGCTTCCCAACGGCCGCAACGCAATCCTCCCTATCCTCCGCCACCAAGACCAGGATCTCTATTACCGCGAGCACGGCGAGCAGTATGGCATCGGGTACTACGGTCATCGTCCAATGCCAGTTCGCGCGGCAGACTTGGGCTTAACGCCAAAGCACATTGATGAACAGAATATGCCATCTCGTTTGCAGTTCACGGCGGAGGACTTTGAGCCTGCGTGGAAGGCTTCGAAGGAGCTTTTACCGGCACTGCGCGAGACTGAACTTGCCGACGGATTCAATGGCATCTTCTCATTTACGCCAGATGGCGGCCCGCTTATTGGGCAAGCACCAAGTTTGGATGGCTTCTATGTCGCTGAAGCCGTATGGGTGACACACTCCGCAGGCGTTGCAAGGGCTGTAGCGGAAATACTCACAACAGGCGCATCTCAGATCGATGTCGCAGAATGCGAGCTATCCCGCTTTGAAGAAGTGCAAATGAGTCGGGAATATGTTGATGAGACATCGCAGCAGAATTTCATCGAGATATACGACATCCTACACCCCCTACAACCCAGAGAATCCCCCCGCAACCTCCGACTCAGTCCCTTCCACACCCGGCAAAGGGAGTTGGGAGCATCTTTCCGCGAAGTTGGAGGCTGGGAGCAGCCGTCCTGGTACGACGCAAATGCAGAGCTGCTCAAGAGCCTTCCAAATGAGTGGAAACCCGTCGAGCGAGATGCATGGTCTGCGCGGTTCTACTCGCCTACCGCTGCGGTAGAGGCGTGGAAGACACGCAATGCGGTTGCTGTTTATGATATGACCACGTTTCATCGGTTCGAGGTATTTGGTCCGGGTGCTGTCGATTTGCTGCAGCGGTTAGGCACGGGTGATGTCACTGCGAAACCAGGGACTATCACCTATACTCTTTTCCTGAATGAAGATGGCCGCATTCGTAGCGACATTTTCGTAGCTAGACTCGACACAGACCTGTTCCAAGTTGGCGCGAACTCTGTTACCGATCTAGCCTATCTCACTCGCGAAGCACGCCTCCAATCCCAGCACTCCCCGGCCCAATGGGTCCGAGTCCGCGACATCACCGGCAACACCTGCTGCATCGGCCTTTGGGGGCCTCGCTCTTTCGATATCATTAGAAAAATCACAGCAGATGACTTTTCCAATAGCGCCCTTCCATACATGCATGTGAAAAAGGCAACAATCGCCGGCATCCCGGTCACAGCATTGCGCAAGTCCTACGTCGGGGAATTTGGCTGGGAGATCCAGACCAGTGCTGAATATGGTCAACGATTATGGGACGCTATCTTTCACACAGGAAAACCGCATGGACTTATCGCAGCTGGCCGCAGTGCTTTCAATGCGTTAAGGCTGGAGAAGGGGTATCGCACTTTTGGCACCGACATGACCGCCGAACACGACCCATTTGAAGCTGGTGTTTCTTTTGCCATTGTGGATAAGAAAGTAAATTATGTCGGTAAAGCTGCCGTTGATCAGCGCTCTAAACGACAACCAGCTCGGCGGCTACGCTGCCTCTCTATCAACGACGGTCGTTCCATGGCCCTTGGGAAAGAGCCCGTATACTATAACAACCAGGTTGTCGGGTATGTCACCAATGCAGCGTTCGGGTATACAGTCCACAAGCCGATTGCCTATGCCTGGCTACCTGTGGCTGTGACCGATGGCGAGACCGTCGATATCGAATACTTCGGGCGCAAAATCCAGGCTACCATCACATCCGAGCCACTGTACGACCCGCAGATGAACCACCTACATGGCACCAGCCCCATTTCCGAGCCTCAGAAACCATTGAAATCTCGACTATAACCGCATACGGCAGTCCGGTGCGGGGAGTATCGCAGTCCATGGAAGGCGGCGCTTTCCTGCGCAGCGCACCATATCTTCGCCCACGGCTTTCTCCGTGGCATCCCGAGGAGACCCGTTTTTACGACAGCGCATTGAAAGTTCACGCTAGAGCAGACACCCTTGTCTTGTACTTTGACGCAGCCGGGACGGTCATGGCGCTGAGAAGTGAAGAAGTACCTGACAAGCTGTACGAAGATCCGAGGCAGTGCGGGAGGAGTTTCCCATGAAGAGGAATTGGAATTCTGTAAACTCTGATTAGGTGTGAGCATAATTGTGTACATAAGAAGTGTATCAATCACATCGTCGTTAGTTGTCATCTTCCCGGCTGACAGGTCTTATCGGATCGTCTATCTCCAAGATAGGCACTTGGCATCTAATTGGCTTCTAGCACAGACTCGTTCGTATCTTTGGGGTCGTTCTGAACACGGACAGAAAGAGAACTGCCAGGGATATGGGGAAAGAGTCAGAGGAGAGTAGGAGAAAGGATTCACATGACTAGGTCACGTTGTCTGCTATTATCCCCTCATCTTTGTCCTTTCTTTCCATTCCCTCTTTGACTCTATCAGTTCCCTCTACCTTGTATATCAGTCCTATATCTAGCAAGCAACCAATAAATAATGCCTAATCCCTTGCGGACTCGATAAGACCTATTTCTTCCTGTAAGTCTAGTCAGCTTGACAGGTTCCGGGATATATCATTTGCTAACGGCCTCCTCTGCAAGCCACCAGGTATCATCCTGCTCTGGCTCTTATACTTCCTCCCACCACGCCATTTCCCATCGACTCGCCATGCCTACATCATGTCCTCCACCAATTCTCTCTGGTGGCCTCCTGACCGCGTCCAGGCCGCCCTGACTCCCGAATACATTGTCGGCCAGTTACCTCCCAGCTGCTTGCCCCGTCTGGTCACCCCGCTACCCTGGGGCGAGGGTCTGACCAGCGAGTCTTATCTCGACTGGATTGTCACCAAGGCTGGACGATTGTTTCTTATACTTGCGGACATTGGTATCGCGGAGCGGATATTTGCTCTCGTTGATGCTTCCGTGGACGATGTCGACTTGCCATTTGCCGCGCATAGCATTGACCTGCTTCATCTCTCTCCGGATGGTGATGATCCGGCCCTAGATGCAAAGTTCTTCCATGCCCAATGGCGCTTCACGGTGCGGGGAATTGAGGAAGGTGAATATGTCAAGTTCACGGCCAACGAAGGCGTACCAATTGAGGTGCAGCGGACAGACAGCGCATTAGCTAAGGAGGGCGTCGAAAAGGTCGTTCTAGCTGGTGCTGTGTGTCGAGTCTACCTCCGTACGCAAGTCACCATTGGGGCTGCACCGCATTTTTTCGAAGAGGACGAAGTGTTGGAGGAAATACGTTCACTGAGACGACTGGCCCATGACCATGTTTTTTCCACCTATGCATCATACTATAGCGCGATCGACAAAACCGTCTGTATTCTCTTCAACGGACACTATGAACGCACGCTCCTATCCTTCCTCGCAGATCCGCCGCCTACCTTCAAGCGTCTAGAAAAAGCCCGTCGTCGACATATTCTCGTCAATTGGCCACATTGCCTAGCCAATGGTCTGGCATGGCTACATGCACATGGCCATCCCCACCGCGGTATCCGTCCATCCAACATCCTCATTGACGCTGAATTCCGAATCTTTCTCGGCCAATTCGAAGAACTGGACACCCTCCTCCCACCACTGAAAGTCGACGACGTCGAGGCATACCAGTACGGCGCACCAGAACGCTGGCAACGCTCCGCTGCAGTCCAGGACACCCAGCCCCATCAGACCCTCCTCCTCCCTTCCGGCGGCCGCACAGCACGCAGGCCGTCGATGAAATCCGCAAAATTAAACCTTCCCAAAATACGGGTTCCATCTAATCTTGACAACACAACCACCAGATCCGACTCGGTAGGATCCCAAGACACCGCTATCCGAATTAATTCCCCACGAGCCCGATTCTCGTTCGCCCTCTCAACAACCTCATCTGCCTCATCCGCCTCCAGTGACGGCAGTAACAACAACGTCAACTCCCGCAAACGAATCCTCCCATCCATCAGGCAAAGACCAATCTTCTATACCCCCTCCATCGCCTCTTCATCATCTTCCTCTGGCGCCTCCGCCCGTCCACTCTCCACAATCACCACCAACACAACCATAGACCAATCCCTGAATAATACCAACAACAACAGCCAAACGATAGTCCAAACCTGGCACGCGGCCACAGCAACCGCCACAGCATCAGATATCTTCTCTCTCGCCGCTATAACCCTTGACATCCTAACTGTCCTCTGCAAACGCAAACTCTCCTCCTTCACACACCACCGCGGCTCGAAAAATCGTACCGCGGGGCGTGGTGGTGGTGTTGCAGATTCATCCTTTCATCTCGATCGTAACGCAAATCAAGTATTCTCATGGGTATCCTTGCTAGAAAAGGATGCGGAGAAGAAGCGCAAGTCCGATTTCGCGGTTTTCGGAGTCGGGGTACTGGGGATGTTGAAAGTGTCTCGAGGCATGCTAAGCAGAGGGCCGGATGTAAGACCGTCAGCAAAGGAAGTTGAGGGAATGTTTGGGGAGTTGATAAAGAGGGCGGGGATTGAAGTCCATTGTCAGCCATCTGCTCCGGAGAAAGTTTCACGGACTCAGCAGATGTCCAAATGCGAGAAGGTTGATGCTTATGTTGCTCCTAGATCATTTTCTGCTGATACAAGCGGACATGATAGTCCGTCTCCATCGGATTCGATTATGGAGTTTGATACTACTGATTATCCAGATTATCAGGATGAGTATATTCACAGTAGTGACTCTGAATGAGATTGAGCCCGGTTGGATATATCAAAAGTCTTTCTTCCAGTTAAGGTCTCACGCGTCTTCAGCGGAATCCAGGGGGTACTCTCACTTTACTGTTGTTCTGCTATGTCGGTTGGTTATTGACCGAGTTTGCAACACAACGCTATAACGATCCTTGGGGGAAGGGGGAGGGGAGATAATATTTCACCTCACCTTCCTTTCTATTTTCCTAATAATTTGTCATTAACTGCTCTTATATTTTCTTTTAATCATGTCTCTCTTGTCTTGTTACTATCACGCAAGGTGTTTATGGAAAGGAGGGTGGATTGTATTGAATTGGTGTACCTCATTAGCGATTAGTTAGCTGTATGTGTCTTATTCTTAATCCATTTTGCAACTGAACATTTTGAATAAGGCTTTGCTTTTTCCCAGACTGATAGCGATGTGAGCGGTTTTGTATGCGTGTCATACACCATCATATGCCCATGTACTAGACTTAACCATTACTGTACAACGAAAGACCTATATTCAGTTCCTAACTTAAAATACTATCCATCCATACGACAAACCCATACTCCGTGTGTCAACCATCAAACCCAACTAAGCATCGCCAAGGATATTCCTCTCAAAAACACTCGTTGTCTTTCCGGTATACTGGTTCTCAATCTACACACCGATTAGCCCCATTCCCTTCCCTTAACAAACATCCCATCCATCCATTTATCAATAACCGAGGATAGGAAGTAGGCTCACCTCATATCTCGGCTCTTCCTCACTAGCACCGACATTCCGACCCGCCTGGCTACCGGGCTCCGTGAGGACGGACTTGATGGTGCCGGTACTTTCGGAGGTGCGGGAGTCGGGACCTTAACAGTTAAAGGTTAGTATATGAAAAGGAAAGGGATTTGAAAGAGGGATTTATTTTGTGTTATGACACGTGGCATGTGTTTACCTCCAACGGGCTTGTAGTGCACGGCTTGACCGTTGCGGTATTGAGGCATTTCGTTGGTTATTTTTGTAAACTTGGTTTGTAGGCTTTGTCAGTGAAGAGTAATTGTTTGCGTTACTTGCCCGGATTGGTGCCATTCTTATATTGTATGAAATTGCTCGTGAAAACAGGATTATTGTGGTTATCGAACATTGTGGTAATCGAGGATTATGCATTTCAACTCCAACATGACGTGTCGGAGATCAAGATCAATCGAACTTGAGATCTTGTCCTGAACTACTTGTAGCCTATAAGAAATTTGAGAAGTATAGATCATCGACAACATGCTTTACGATTAAGTTAAAATTGGTGACGTCCGAGTGATCATTTAATATTAGTTGATATTCAACGCTAATGGCACAGCCGGATTATTCATACGAACCCTAACTGTCCTAACCACTGTACTCCATACAGTGTCTCGTACAGTGACTGCAGCGGCTAAACATCTTCCTCCCAAGGTGCCCTAGCCCTCCGATAACTAACCCCCCACACAAACCGACTCACCATCGGTTCTTCATCAACCGCACAATGCATCCTCCCGTCTCGTCCCCTGAACCACCCCAATCCATACCTCTTTCCCTTGCTGGCCAACATGTCAGTCATTTCTCGGTTATTATATAGTTCCGTTCCCGTGAAATCATTCAGCATGTGTGATTGATGGATGAACGCGAGGATGGAAGCGATGGTTGATGGTTGGCGGGGCATGAATGGTCGGCGGCGGCGGATGAAGATTAGGATTGCGGAGAGGATCATAAAGAGTACGATAGCCATGGATAATATAGAGGAGGAGTAGAAGGAGTGCCGCGTTTCTGTTTTCACGGCGAGAGAGGAGAAAGTAATTGTTAGGAGGTCGGAGAGAATGGAGCCCAGACCGACGAGCGCGACGAGCCAGTGGTGGTTGCGGAGGGACTTGAAAAGAATGACGCCGTAGGGCGTGCCTTGGTAGTCCAGGGTGAGAGTTTGTTCCGGGCGGGCGTTGCCTTTTGTGAGGGTGTGAAAGGGTTCCATCATTTTCACGTTGAATTCCAACGTGGCCCAAAGCTGTTTTATGAGGGTTGCTACTAGCACGGGAAGCCAGGAGGCGTTGAGAATGACGTGGTTCAGCCGGCGGTTGTAGGTGATTACCGGGACGAAGGGGAGGCAGATGACCATGAAGATGATGAATGACATTAGCCAGACTGGGCGGAGGATTATGGGTTGCGGGTTTGGTGGTTTCAGTGGTTTCTCTGTTTCGGATTCGTCTTCGCTTATGCCTGTGTACTCGCCCTGCCAGATGGTGGATTTGTAGAGAATGTATCGTCGGTGTTGGAGTTTCTTGTGAATGTCATCATGTAACGACTCGTCCATTCCTTGAAATTCAGCCAGGATATGCGAACGGTTCGCCATGGCCGCGATTCCAGCGACCCCGAGAGGGTCACTAAGAAGGCCTGATTTGCGACGCAGCTGAAAAAGCAGCACAATCGCGAGGACAGCAACAAGAATAAGACACGACGTGACCAGCCGCGACCAAACGGGGTCAACGCGAAGGAAGTACTTAAAGTCAGCATCGCACGGTTGATCTTCATCAGGTTTTAGCGTGTCAGGCCTAGGACCGCAAGCAGGGTTTCCGGCCGGCTTGATACTAGGAGACTGCAGCGACGGCACAGCAGTTGTGGCTAGAATTGTCCCGATAGCAGAGACCAACACCGACCAATGACGATACTTTGCAGCCTTTATTGGAACAAAGTACGACCACATAGTCACGTAGTCCAGGTTGAGACTCTTCTCTGCAGTATTACCGGTCGGCTGCGACAGCTGGTAATACGGCTCCAAGCGCTTGACCTCGTAATCGGTAATTTGCCATAGCACACCGTATGCGACAGTCACAAGCGTGGGGAGGTATTTCCAGCAGAAGAACTGCGACACGGGAATGTCGGCTACCTCGTTGTACGGAATCATGCCGCGTCCCTTCTTTTCCAAGATACCAGACTTCTGATAGAGATACTCCTGCACACCCGCCAGGATGAGCGATAAAACAGCCAGCATGATGATATAAGCACTCCTCATCGAGAGCGGCCGCCAATTCGGTTGCTCTGGGTCGCGAGGATAGAAGTAGCTGAAGTTCGTCGCCGTCTTCTTTCCTAGATTTGACAAACCTGGCTCTGATGGTGACCCCATACCTTCCAGCACACTCAAGTCGACAGTCGCGGCGCGCTGATCAACAGAAACAATTGTGTTTGTCTTGTTGGCCAAATCCTGTCCGTGCTGTCTCATACTCTTCGATCGCAGCGCGGGGTGTATTTCAAGACTCAGCTTGCCCGCAGGCTCAGCGAAAGAGCCACCCGAGTCCGTACGGGCATGGCCTTTCTTCTCATCTTTCAGCAAGGAATCGCTCTGATGTTGTCCATGAAATCCCTCAAAAAACGAAATATCCACACCCGGCATGTCCTCCGGGGGTACATCGTGCACCTCATCTAGTTCCAGTACCGAGTATCGATCTCTGCGAGGGTCGATGGTCGCGCGGATATCGGGTTTCGGCCGTTTAACAGAGGTCAAGCGCTGGATTAGCGATTTCCTCGGTTTTACATTCTGCAAAGTATTCGGAGAGCTCTCGGTGGGTTCTGGCGCTGCGAATCGCACCGATCGTGTTCGCGATCGCGGTACCGGTGTCGGCGGTGGAGGGGAGGGCGAGCGCTGCTTCTGTCGGACAAGAGGGTTATCTTCATTGTCTGAATGCGCATAATCCGCACCGGAATAGTCGATTTCGCTGGTGTTCTGATGTGCCTGCGAGATATCCCCTGAATCAGAGGATTCGGCGGAGGGATTTGAGTCGCGCATTTTCGCAGGCATTTACATCCTGCGACTGATGTGTCAGACTAAACAAATCCTCCGTAGAGAGAAAGCAAATGTAAATAAAACTGGACAAAGCGCCGACTATCAACGGGCTGTCAAACGCATGCTAGCAAGAGTCGGTTCGGGAGAGACCGAGAGAAATGGAGATGAGGATGAGGCTGAAGAATAATTAGAAACATTAGTCGGCAGTAAGAGCAAATGCAATCAATAAGATCGGCCATTCTTCAATTCGTCGGAAAACCCGCAGCTGAGTCTAGCCTGACTAGCTGCGCATAAGCTGCAGGGGTCAGAGTTATGGTGGCTGGTTAGTCTGTTGTGCAAGTATGCGAAGGAGTACTCTGTACAAGCAGTACACAGTGAGTATGTCCTTCTTAATAGATAGCATTCAGATTATTGTGCCATGGCTGAATTGACAAAGTTCAAGCATTGAGAGAAAATAACAATTGTCTCCAGCATCGCTGGTCACGTGACACCACATGCATCACATGCATAACAACAACCCTACTCTCCTTGATACTCTGGGCTATTTCCGAAGCAAGAAGAACTCATTCTCTAGGTCCAGAGATACGAGGTAATGATGCGAACCCAGTGAACAATGCCAAACCCATTAACTGGGATCGATCTACTTAGTTAGCCGGCACTCAATGGCTCGAAAGTATATAAATCTTCAGTTTAGCCTTTTCCTCCGGAAGATATTTCCGCTATTTCAGCCGACGACATTAAGAATTCAAATGGCCACTAGCTATTATCTGAGGGGTACCCGAGGATGGTTATTAAATCCTTATGATTTACAAGCTAATAAGTGTAAGAGGCGGAATGACTCGTGTGCAAGCCCACTTGTCCATAACACATACTATAGACCGGCATTCTTTAGCTGGAGGCACATTTACTTTTTGTAAACAGTTCTCTGTTTTCCCGGATCTGACTCCTCGGGTTTTGCAGTCAGTTCATTTTCAGAAAATAGGAGAAACCTATAATCAATTACAGAAACCGCAAGAGATGCTACTGACTCTGTCCACAAGAGTGGATCACACCGGTTCGATGCATCCGATTCCAGTACTTGATTACAACGTCACAAGTACTACAACTCGAGTATACCCTATAGCCAATCCTTTGCATTCTCAGGGGTATAAAATTTATAGAATCCTATGATAGAAGAATACTCTAATCCGCTCCGTATTATTTTGCGCGTCATGCGTCTCCCTGCAACCTAGCTAGTAACATCATTGCCAGTTTACCTTCCCTTTTCACCAAAACTAAACCCCAGCCCTAACCACTACCCCTCACAACCAGATCAATGTCCCGGCCACTTCCGAAACAAATCCCCCAGCAGATCCATCGGCGCCATCATCAATCCCACCGCGCTCTCAAACGGCCCCTTACTCGGCGCCCCAGGATGGCTCCTCGACGGCACGAACATCTTCGTGCGATCAAGGGCCCGTGACAACCCAACAGATTCTTCCTGCGAGAGTTTTCTGTCGAGCGCGGGGATGTCGGTAGTTTCTTCCCCGTGGGCGTGGGTTCTAAAGTCCGCTAACAAGGATTGGAGGGTTGGACGAAAGCGCGGGTCGGAGGGTTTGAGGGTCTGAAAGGTGTGTAGCTTATTCTTGATCTACATCATTTATCAGCACCATCATTACAGACATACCAGAGGTCAGATCCTAGGACAAGGCGTATACCCCTTGATGCTCCCCCCTATCCCTCTCAGCCACTTCCCTCCCCCACCCAGCCCCAAGATACCTCTCCATAGCAGGGTACACCACCAACTCCTCGGCAACCGCATGTCTGGCTAGTTCCCAGGTGAACATATTCTGGGCCCTCGTCTGTTCATCTGCGTCGTTTGATTGCAGAATTTGCTCGCCACAGGAGGTTATCTCGCGGTGATCTTCTTTTACGGATTCTAGGATGCGGAGGTGGTAGGTTGGGCCGGAGGCTTGGGTGGAGTAGGCGCGGAGTTGGTGGGTGGCTGTTTCATGGAGGAGGTTCGGTTCGACGATGGTGTTGCTTGTTGTTGTGGTTGTTGCCATTGCGATAGTTATATTTAGAGTCGGTTTGGGGGGTTTGGGGGTGGTTATTGGTTTGGTGGATACGGCTCTGAAGATGGTGCGGAGCATGCCTGTTGTTTGATTGAATTGGAGTGGACTACGACGTTGAGGTAGGGTTTATGGATAAATACAGTGACATGATAATGACTGCAGTGCGTTCAGATACAAAAATATCAAAAATTATATCAACATGATCATAACCCCACTGACCCAACAATGACATTAATGAGCCCTAACTCGGAATATCTTCCCTATCCCCGGTCCAGGAGCCCTACCTCAAGTAACCTTCCCCAGAATAGTATCCCGGTAAAGCTAACCAAAAACCAACGTCCTAACCTCAATACTTTCCCTCGGTTTCCCCCCCTGCCCCTCCACACTCCTCGGATCCACAAATGCACTATGTGGTGCCCTCCCCGCAACCACCCCACCATCTCCTAAAGCCGTGCCCTCCGCAGAATCTGCACACTTCAACAATAGTCTCTCCTCATTCTGCAACCCAGAAATATACAACCACCGTTGCTCATCAGAATGAAAAACACCCATAATCTCCCCGTTGCGGTGCGGATACCGATGCTGGATATTCACCAGGTCTCGTTCGGGGACGATACTCTTAACGTCTGCTAAGGCTAGTGGGGCAGAGACGACGGTGCCGTTGATCGGGCGCCAGACGTTGATTATCCGGAAACGACCTTTGAGCAACTCTTCTGCTTCAGCTTTGTCAGAGACGTGGAGGCGTACGCGCTCTGCGGCTGCGGCGGCGGATTGGTCGACGTGTGCGCGGTTCACGGGCTGTCTAGCTGCTCCAGGCCCTTGTCGACGAATCGTATGGTCGAATATCACGACCTTGTGCGCGCCGGGGACGTTGTCTAACAACAACTTCTCAACCTCAGGGTAGTACACTCTCTCCACCTCTTTATCATCATCATACGTCTGATAGCTGGTATCCGTGTGTACATCCTTGAGCACAGCGAAAGCGTTTTCGTCGAGGGTGTATTTATCCTCGGTGCCGCGGGCATCGGTTATGTTGACTTGGAAGGGGACTTCGTCGAAGTTTAGCTTTGGTGTGCCCGTGGGTGGGTCTTCGACGTAGTTGTAGAGTTGGTCGAGGGGGGTGGTGGGCCAGGGAACGACAAAGGAGATTGTTGCGTTGATGGAGCCGCGGGGGACGGGGACGTCCTCTGTTGTTTGGAGTTGAGTGGTTGTTGTTGTGGTGGTTGTTGTAGACATCGTGTGGGGTTGGGGTTGGTATGTTGGTATGATAGTGAGGTTAGTGATGCTGGTGACGATGCTGGCTGATGCGATGTTAGTGATCTCGGATGCGGTTATATATGCAGTTTACCTCGGACAATGCATTTCTAATCACTCCGCTTGTATACATGGCGTGCTTTTGGATGCAATGACGTCAGGAACTTATCAATCAACAATATCTATTGTAGAACTATACTATGTAGGTAGATACATTCTTATAAATCAAGGATACTATACTAAATCCGAAAGAGGGGAACCAATGACGCCAGCCTATCCAATGCTGATACCAACGCCAATTAAATCACTAATAGCAAAAAAAAAAAGTAAACGAAGCAATCACATAAGAAAAGGAAAACGATCACGCCTTCGTCCGCTTATTACTCGTCGTACTACCCCCCAACATCTCCGCCCGATCCCGGTCATTTCTAAGCGGATACCAATGCACCCCCATCGTAGCTGGAAAGTCTGGGTGCAACATGCTAAATCTGTGCGGATCCTGCGGCACGCCATCTACCTGCTCTGGGCCGGGTTCGAGAAGTACCTCGATTAGATTGCGGTCCACCCAGCCTGCGGGCTTGCTGTGTAGTCGTTCCATGCGCGCCCAGTCGTCTTCCATTTCTTCGTTCATTAGTGGTGGTGGTGGAGGGGCGCTGGCGTTGACTCGGGGTTGGTGGTTTGTTAGGAGGTGGTAGGGGAGATTTGGACGGATTGCTTGTTTGTCGGACAGTTCGGCGAGGGCGTTGAGGGCGCTGTTACCGTGCGTGCGGGTAGATCGTGTCGCGTGGAAGTTCTGGCTTGCCGTCCGGACCATATCAGTAGTCGGAGTGCCGTTGTCTTCCTGTCCGGTATGGTCCCCTGTGCCAGACGCATCATCCGCATCGGTATTATTGCTCGTTCCAACACCCCCTTGTTCCCCCCGCTTGGAAGTCGAGAAGAAGTGTATCGTAGCAATATGAGCCAAATTGGCATGCGAACTGAGCTCCTTATCCGTGAACAACGATTGCAGCGAATAGCTAGGCGGCGGCTGATGCTGCGCAGTACTAGCCTTGGCCCGCTCCACAGAACCTGCATCCCGCACCGGCGAGCCCACATCATCCTCAGGAGCCTTCCGCTTCCTCTTATTTAAGACCTCCGATCCAATCCCGTTGCCCAATTCATCCAAATCCATGCGGTGACGGGTATGTCTAGTCTTGCGATTCCCATGGACCCCACCAGGACTAGCCGGGTTGGTAATACTGAACTGGTTCGGATGAAGGAGCAGCGAATTGGTATCCGCGATGTCTAATTGCTCCTTTTCCCTCATCAACCGACCTTTCTTCCCAGTGATCGTCTGTACCAACCGTTCCCGCAGCGTCGATGACAGATTATTATATTCTTCAGCGGCGAAATGATTCCGAAACGCATATTCCCGACGAAATCGCTCAAGGTTGTTTTCATGGCGGTGCTATAATAACAAATTAGCCTCACCTCACAAACAACGAGCAATAAAAAAAAAAAAAAAAAAAAAAAAAAAAAAAAAAAAAAAAAAAAAAAGAAAGAAAGGAAACCTACCACCAACATAGCTAACTCTCCATCCCTCTCCTCCTTGACCCCATTAACCTCTTGCACAAACCTTGAATACCACATCCCCGACAACCCTGCCATCTCCCTCCCAAAAACCCCCCCGCCCACAGTCCCTTCCACCAGCCTGGCAACCTCCTCCGCCGAATCCGGCAGCGGCCCTGGCACATAGGGGTCCGCGTTGTTGATCAGCGTCATGTCGCACTGCAAGGCATGTAGCTGCTGGCGGAACTGGGCATCGCGGTTCTGGGAGAAGGATGCGGTAAGGTCTTGGAGGCGCTCTTGGAGGGCGCTGCGGCGTTTGTCACGTTTGGAGACTGGGGGGTTGCCGTTGTTTGCGTTGATGTTGGCAGTTGTAGTTGTGGTGGTGGTTGGGGGTGCGTTTGCGTTTGCGTTTGCGTTTGTAGGTGGTGGGCTAGGGGATTGACCTCCTCGATGGGAGTGGATTGGAGGGAAGGGATGCATTGCTCCGGGTCCAGAGGTAGGTGATGTTGGGGCCGGTGAGTAGGCCATTGTCGTCCTCTTCTCTCTTAGTCCGATCCGTCAGCGACAGCGCTAAAACTGTAAACCAAGTAGAAAAAGAAAAATGATATGAGACACAGATCCAAAATGCGTCTTTGCAAGTATGCCCAAGTAAGAACCAGCAGAAACAAACACACAGACGAGTAAACGGGGAGATCACAGAAAGCGAAGCGAAAGAAACACTCGCGATGGAGGCGGATTTCCCCCGATGCGGAATGGTGCTGGCAGTATTTTACCGCCCACATGATGTTGTTTTTTTTTTTTTTCCTTTTTTTTCTCCCATCGCTGTCCTACAAACTTAATGAGATTTTGAATGATTACGAGAAAATCAAAATATTCGTTCAATTACCATCAAGCATAAGCCAACATAACATACACCTACAAGATATCTGACGCCGCCGTATGTCTCCAAGACTACTCCGCTCCGAACAACTCCGGGTCTACAAACACAAACAATCTCATCAAATATCTGTCATTGAATAGCAATCATACAATAAGTCTGTAGTAGTAGTCTGTAGTATCAGTATCATCAATCTTATCATACATATCCATACCAAATCAATAAACCTGTCCGTAACTGTCTAGTCAAATCGGACCCATTGTATACACCTGAATAGAGAAACCATGCCAAACACCTGCCCGTGACACCATAAAACAAGAAAAAGGGTATTCATGTCCAAACCGCAGACGCAGGCGCAAAAAAGGAAGATTAAAAAAAAAAAAAATGCTGAATCAATCATATCCGTTCCAGGGTCCAGCCACCAGTGAAACTCCAACCCTCCGTGCGCCGTCAGGTTCGTACCGTATGAAGCAGTAATAAAATCAGCAAGAAATTAAATCGAAAAATGCAAAGAAAAGTGGGAGACGAAAAGAATCACTGTGATCTCCGAATCACAAAAACACCAAGTTCAACCCCATCCTGGTGCTCATTCTCCTCACCATAAGGCCGTCTGCGAATGCCATCGAGAATATCACCCAGCAGCATCGCCGAGGTAACTTCCTTATCGGCCAAGAACATATTCGAAGACGTGCTAGTCTTGTTGACAGGCAGTCGACGACCGTTCTGCCAGTACAAGCTGAGCACTTCCTTCATTCGGGCTTTCTCTTGGTGAATGTACCATTCTGTCCAGAGATTGCGGTCCAAATGAGCGTTGCCCTTGCGTGCATCGACAACACTGAACTTTGAAGACTGTGCACTCAGGTCCTCGCATAGTTGGGATAGGTTTGACTTCATCGTTTCAAAGTCATCCATTTGCGAGACAGACGCCAGTCGGCCTAGGGAACGGGAAACATCGGCTGATAGCTCGTTCACTACTACAAGTTGTCGCAGAAGCGGGTCAAGGATTGGACCGAGGTACTGCGACTTGAAAGTAGAACCACCACGCTTGGTGGGATAGATGAACAGGAGCGAACCACCGTTAGGGGAAAGCTCACAAATCCGGTCGACCAGGTACGATGGACGGCTGGACGAGAAGAGATCTTTGTGTTCTTGAGAGGATGACGGTGGGAGATACCGCTCCAGAACAGAAAGTTGGACCGTGTGCGGCGGTACCACGGGCATGGGCCAGTGCGATTCCTGTATCCCAAGAACAGGGCCCCGGAAGTCATGGTACGTCGACACCACGGCCGCATTAGAAAAAATGGTGGAGTTGAAGTAATCCTCGCCGGCAGAGAGCGGGGTACTTGGCGGAGAAGTGGGAAGGTTGGAGAGACTGAATTGCTCCGGAACGGCATGGGTAATATTAATATAGGGAGATTGACCTTGTTGCATATGATTCTGAACAGCCTGTACCATAGCAGAAAACACGCTGTCATGGGTAGGAAGAGTAACCGATTTATCCGAAGCACGAGGGTACGGCAGCGTCTGGGATACAATCTTGACTGCTTCCCCACGTCCGTTAAAAAATGGGAGTTCCGAGACTAATTCGTTAGAAACTTCAACTCGACCCAAGGTAGAGGAGGGTACCTACTCG
This sequence comes from Aspergillus ruber CBS 135680, assembly GCF_000600275.1. Taxonomy (NCBI): domain Eukaryota; kingdom Fungi; phylum Ascomycota; class Eurotiomycetes; order Eurotiales; family Aspergillaceae; genus Aspergillus; species Aspergillus ruber. The sequence continues at coordinate 517,075 of NW_024467313.1, read as the reverse complement.
CAGCATCAATTCCATTCTCCAACCACGTATGATAATCAACATCCATCTCCGTCGATCCCGGACTAGCCGCAGCACTAGACAACTGATCCGACGGGCTACTCAATCCATCAACCGTAAACGGTGGGCGAGCATTGTCCATATTCATATTGATATTCACATTCGCGTTCGGGCCTTGATCCAAGGGCTGGTCCAAACCTGGCCCTTGAACCTGGTTGATCTGTGGCTCGAGCAAAAGCATCCCGGCCTTGGGGTTCCACTCCACGTGGTAATCGTGCTCGTCCGGAGGCGTCGGGGGAAGAGCGGAAGGGTATTCCCCTTTCCAGATAGCGGGGGAGGAATTCGGCGAGGGGGGAGAGGAAGAAGGTGTAGAGGGAGCGGCGGAAAGACGGATTTGTGAATCGACGGAGAGGGTTCGAGAACCGGGTCCGGAAGCGCGGGAGAGGAAGCGGGAGACAGAGGAGGGCTTTGTGAGGATAGAGCCTTGCGAGGCTCGACGTTTGAGGTTTCTTCGGGGGGATTGGGATTGCTGTTGTGGTTGTGGTTGTTGGGCTACAGAAGCACACGGGGAGGTCGGTGACGAAGAGACGATGGGGCTTTCTGGTAGCATAGAGAAGGGTCGAAAAGGGCCATGGCACTGCAAGTGATGCATGGGCGTGGATGAAGAGAGGTGGAAGGCGACGTAGAGACGAGGGAGGATTAGACAGCCATAAGTCGATAGCCGAAATGTTAAGCCGAGTCGATGTGGAATCGGGATGTTTCGAGATGAGACGATACGACACCGATTGTATAGAAAATGTGGAAAGAGTGAGAGAGAGTAAGAGAGTGTGGGAAAGAGAGAGAATATGAAAGAGGAAGAGAGATGAGAGAGAGGGAGAGGGAGAGATGAAAGAGAGGAATGACGCCGGGTCAGTCGCAGCCAGACAAGCAGACCCAAGGATCCTACAGCCTGGCATCGGTCTAGACCGGCAGTCATGGTCAGAGATATTCACTACTATACCACTATACTACTGCTGCCACTACTATAATCAGTCGATATGCCTATTACCTCTATTTCTATATCTATTCACCCACACACATAAACACGCTCTATTCCAACAGTATCATAATATCCTCTCTCTCAACATCCTGTCCAATATTCCCAATCCGGCTAGTCGCATTCGCCGCGCCCAGACCCCACCGGCCAGTCTAGACCCGGGGTGTTCTGTCAATTTATTGGCTCTAGTGGCTGGACCCGACCCGCCCACGAGGCAATACTTTTTTCACTGAGATTTTACTTGTACCGAGTGCAGAGTATATAATAGTAGAGTAGTTGTAATATATAGATATAGATACAGACCACTATATATGTAATATATCCTACAGAAGTAGATTCTACAGAATGGATGCAGTTCTTTACTCACAGTACCTGTACGTGTACATGTACAAACTTGGCCTTGGCAGTCACGCTGACGTCGAGATCGATCCCTAGAAATCTCCGTCGGGGCCACCATCTGGCCAGACCCAGATCCAGCGAGCCCTTCCACTGGTCCGTCCTCTACGAGAATCATATCACATGACTGTTCTCTGAACCCTTCTCTTTCCATGGTTTCCATGCATTTCCAGCACTCAATGGCACGACTCAATTGGTGGACGCGCTGTCTCGGAGTAATTGGACACCAGCGAAACTGATCCAGTTTCACGGTCCGTCTGGAATTAATGGATGGCGATGTTGGGCCCAATGTTGGGCCCGGATCATGAATCGGTGGCGGATTTGCAGACTCTTCTGGAACCGATCCATAGAATATGTGAGTGCGTTTGTGGGTAGGGCATTGATCTCGGAAATTAAGCTCGATCATTCCATGCGAGATTATCTCATCATCTTTTGCCCACGGCCCTTCCATTCGTTCCAGCACATGTAGCAGACTGCGTGTCACCATTGACCAGCGTAGTACGGTCCATGGCCTGGTGAAACGAGTCTGCGGAGATAATCATGCCTGGCCAACCCAACTCGGCCGGACCGGGCTGCGATGACACGCGGAACGCCGGAACGGATCACATCGTGTGGCTGGTCTGGTTCTTCTCGTCGGGCGCAGTTCGGTTGTGGTAGGGTTGAACGAGTACGATTTCTCGTGCAGAATGTCCATTGGAGTGGTAGATGCTCCGAGTCGATTGCCGTGTTGGTGATTTTGTAAGGGAGCGGGATCCGCGTAGCCGAGTATGACTCGATGCCGGCTAGGTGGTCAGGGACTTTTCTATTTCAATAGAAAAGGATGGGGATGGGCTTACAGATTGCCCAATAGAAGTACGTTTAAGTCACTGGGACGCAGATGGACACGGCGTTCCAGCCGCTGAAATCGACCACCACGGATGTGCCTAGTATGCCCAGGCCAAGGACGATTAGTGGGTATAAGATGACCATTGTGACTAGACCGAGTTCGATGAAGATATTCAATCCTTTCAAAGTCACGTCCCATTGGTGAGTGCGAGAGAACTTGTTGTTCGCATGCCGCTTCCATAGACTAACCTGCACCAACGCAAGAAACACAAAACAAGCCAGCGAAACCGCAGGAGGAGGCGTATCTTCCACCATCGATTTCCTATACGTATATTTATCCTCAAACGCACAGCAGATCAGCGGCGGTGGTTGTCCACCGCACTCAAACACCGTATTCTCCGACAACGCAAGACTATCCGGCTTCAGGTCCCAATGACTGCCCATCGAGAACGTGGCATAGATAGTAACACGGTAATAGTAGAGTAGAATAAAGTGTACCACAACTCCATGTCTAGTCTACAGCAGCCACAGTCCAAAGGTGATGGGGACGTTGGCTCCGAGTGCCACGCATCTGGTTGTTAAGATGTCCCTCACGAGCTGGAGTAGATTGCTAGCATCGAAAATGTCAGGGGTTCTGGACAGTGCTAGAATAGAGGCGAGTTTGATGGCTATCACGAAGTAGCATTAGGTTTCTTGGAACTCGACTAGGACGAAGCGGCTATCAGGTGATGTTTGGCGGTTTTTTCTAGGAGCTGGGCACGTATTCGATTGCGATAGGCCTTCTTTGAACAGAACTCCCCAAACAAGCCAGTCAAAAAATTACAAGTCACAGGAAGTCGAATACCCGTACAATTAACCGAATATATAAAACTATGCTCGTCTGCATAGCATATGATATCAAAGTCTATATTCTTCATTAGCTTAATTTATATAAATTCTATTAAGATACGAAAAATAAACCCCCAGCCCTGCAATATCTGCATTAGGCTCCAAAGACAACCCATACCCTTCTTTACCATACTTCTCAAGACGTATGCAGTCAGCCGTCGCATTGCAGTACCTGACTATACATTCGTAAATTACTTGGACAAAGTGGCTGTTGAATGGCAGAGAAGCCACTGAAACATCGTCTGTGGTGTTGCCTAGGGAGTAGAAAACAGCTGGAAAAGGTGCGAAAGTTGAGGAAGGTGTATTGGGGGTCTAGGCATGGTGTATTATCCATGATTTTCGTTATCATTTGCGGCGGTCATGAGGGAGGTTGGTTTAGGGATAATTGTGTTCTTTATGTGTCTCGTATGGCTGAGGCTGATCGTCGCTTCATGATGGCAGCTGGTGATAATAGGATGGTACAAGCATAGGGAACCGGCAAGTGATAAGATTGAAAAACAGATGGAGCTCAATTGATGATTTATCACCCGTATTAGGTATAGACTAGTCTACGGCAGTTCGCGCCTACAGCGGGATATTGGTAGATGGAGTAGAAGAATATTTTGTAGGTTATTATTATTGTGATTACTGATATTAGACAATTAGGTATGTAGGTAGAGTTTTTACCGGAACTGAAAACAATTCAGATCCTCGCGACCATGGTCGCTGTCGTGTCTCGTTAAGAGAACTTCCTCCACACTTCTGATGTCGTGCTGCCCGTATCGACGCAGGGGTTGCAGTCTCAGATGCTGCGTGTCGACGTGTGGTCATTGAGTTGCTTCAATGAGACGGAAGCGTGGGAGACGGACCGAGAAACGAAGAATATCGACCCAGTCGATACGTCGGTCTCCGAGTCGGTGCTCGCTGCGTAGGCTTAGGATGGTGCCTTGCATATTTCGGAAGCGAGTATGTTGTGAAGCCGTGCCATTGACGACTTTGGCAAAGGAGTTATAAGAATAGCAAGCAAGACCAAAAGTGGTCTCGCGCGCAAATGATTCACGTCATGTTTCTTCTCCGAGAGTCAACGCTGCGGACATGGAATCGCTGGTGACGGCGGCTTTGCATGAAGCAGTTGTTCATCTTAAGACGCTTTTGGTCTTCGGCAGCAACTGGCACTTGCTTCCAGGCACAGTTGGTCTGCTTAACGGTGTGTACTTGGGTTTGCGACTGTTCAAACTCCTGCTGCTCTGCGGTAGACTGCAGATCCAGACACTGCATCGCCAGCTGCTTGACCCCGTCGGTCAGGCTGCAGGCACGGTATTCAATCTCGGGCCAGAAGTCGTCTCCCCAGAAGGTATCCTCGCGAACAGCAGTCTCCAACGTCTCGAGCCAAAAGTCGAAGGACGGAAGACGTCTCTTTCCAACAGGCACGTCGTGGCCCTGGAGGTGACCGGAAAGGAGGCACGCAACCGCGATGAATCTGATGGTGGGTTCGGAGTGCATCACATGCAGCACAATGCAGGCGGGGCAACGTTCAGTCAGGTACCAATCATGCTCCTCGCTCAGGATGCAGTGCAGCCATGCATATGCACTGCGGGCTTCGCCCTTGAAAGCGCGTTCAGGCTCAGTGGCGCGCGAGCTGGGGAGGACACTAGTCGCAATACGCGAGGCCTGGGTGTGCAGGAGGAATAAGGGGACGAGGAGGGTGTGGATGATGTCGCGGTGGAGACGGAAAGACTCTTGGTCTTGGTGGGAGCAGGAGTCGCGATGGTGAGAGCAAAAGCTGTACAATATTAGCATCCAGCCATCCCTTCTGTACGGCGCAATGCTTACCTAGGAGCATCCATTCCCAATTCCTGGCGGCGCAAGTGTTCCCTCACCGCAGTGAAGGCATTGTTGTTTGCCAGGTCCTCCAGGTGCTTCCTGGGGATCTGAAACGGCGAGACGATCCCAGTCGACATGGTGAATCCTCTTTAATTGTGCAGTAATATTGTATTCTTCAGGTAGTTTTATAAGAAACGAATGACGGCGATGGTGACGTCCGCGACGAAAATGGAAACCGAGGGTTGGCCAATTAGAGACGAATGGCAAGATGTCGAATACCGTTGGGGACGGACAGAACCACGGATGGCATCATTCGGATACGAGTGATGAGCAAACGAACGTTGGAGGAATACGGATTATAAGAACCTCGAATGGTGAAACCAAAAGGAGTCAAAAGAAAAGGGACTAGAATCGCGATGGAAAAAGCGCGGACAAAGCACTATTTAAACTAGCAACTAGTGTGTACTGCGTAGTATGTGCACAGTGGCCGAAAGCGGCCCGTCAGGTGAGGCACGTCATCCACGCAAGCCTCGCTGATCATTACACGGGCGTCGTTTCACTTTTGCGTGGTGTGACGGTGATATTACCAACGTTACCGTACCTATTCCTGATTAGGAGACTGTAGCGGAAATTGAAGGAGGATCTCATTGGACAATTAAGGGGCATAAATTTTGTCAGTGGGGTCGGAACTTACGAACGCTTGTGGGGCTTCAGGGTCTGGTCGGGTCTTTTTGCGTTTGTTAAAATTACAGTATTTTATTTTTGGACCCTTATCCTATGTACTCCTGGACAATAGAGTAACAGTAGTAGTGACGGTGGTAGTATACTCCTATTTGTATAGTTATTCTAATTATACAGTGGCAACCTATTAATATTTACTACCCCGTACTATTACTCCGTACTTTTATTGCCTGACTGTGCGGAGGCGTCCGTGGACATTCCAAAAACAAGAATTCAACTGCCGATCGATCAAGTTTGCTGGTGGACGATAATAATTAATGCCATCACGCTTGGGCTGGGGACGATCGCGATTTCAGGGGTCAGCCCGACGACCGCTTTTACTATATCTGGTTTGGCGTTGATGCCTCAGGCACAAGTCATGTGACTTTGTACCAGACACCCAGATTCCAGGTTATCCAGGTTATCCATACCTCAACTTCACTTGTATTGTCATGGTTATGTCCGGTATCTAGTTATGAAACCAATACTCCATAATAGATACTGTTGAAAATGAGCCTGAATGAATCTGACTGGACCTGACTGGACCTGACTGAAACGATACTCATACAAACAGCAGCCAGTGTCTCCATAGTGAGCGATATATCGAGAACACAAGTATCACCACTACCACTACATTGCCCACCACCGAGATAACCGTTTCGTAGGTGCAATCCTAGACTGCATCCTGGATGGCCCTATGAATGTGCAACGACAACTTTGTCTACATGAAACATCCGCGTTGCTCCTCCAACAGTTGCACATTACCGGGCCAAATCTCTTATTGCCTCGGATTCCGCTTCATCTCCGATATGCAATTGGTTGCCCTCGCAGAATCGCAAACACATGGCGTTGTACTATGTATGTACCTGGTCCGAGCGGTACTCGAATTGACATCACTCAAGCATGCACAAGTAGTACCTGCCATGTACGAATATATCATGTGCATCTGCGCTGCAACTCTCCCCAGACGCGTTGGAGATGAGACACGCGAGATTGAAATGTTCTACGATGAACGCTTTACATGTACTACTACCGAAGAACCAATGCTATACAGATCTAACTATACGCAGCACAAAATGAATGTTTGTTCGGCAATTTCCATGTTCGGCTCTGCGACAGCCCTTGCTCCTTCCTTCCTGTAGTTGACTGCCCTGCCAGACATAGCAATCTGCTCCTTCCTGGAATACCATAACACGCGGAGAACTACTCCTTTTTCTCGCATTCCTCTCTTCTCCTCTCCCATCCTCTCCCATCCTCTCTCCATCCTCCCGATCTACGCACGTTTCGCAGATTTATTGGCTCCACATTGTTTCTCTACATCCTACCCCTTCCACAACGCTGAAGATCATCCTCTGATTATCAGACTCCTTCAAAATGCTCTCTTCTCTGGCCTCGTGGTCCACGGCGTCGCTGCTTCTCGCGGGTCTTGTCCCGACTGCCCATGCTGCTGTTGACAAGATCAACGCCGTTGGTTCCAAGTTCTTCTACGAGAATGGCACTCAGTACTACATGAAAGGTGATGATCGTCCTGCCAACCTCTGACATGATCTACCTGCTGACCGCTCCAGGCATCGCCTATCAGCTCGTCCCCGATGATCCGCTCATTGACACGGATCAGTGCAAACGCGACATCACTCGCATGTCCGAGTTGGGCGTCAACGGCATCCGAGTCTACCATGTCGATCCCACTGCCGATCACACTGGTTGCATGAAGGCGTTTGCGGATGCGGGCATCTATTTGTTTGTCGATCTCGACACCTTTGACACCCAGATCGAGCAGGTACGCTGTTTGCAAGTCTGATTCTCCACTTGCGCAGCCAGCTAACGAATCAGACCCACCCCGAGTGGACTCAGAGACAGTTTGACCGATTCAAGGCTGTCCTAGATGAGTTCCAAAGGTTCGACAACACCGGTGGCGTCTTTGTCGGCAACGAGGTCATCACGACCAAGGAGGGATCCGCCGCAGCTCCGTATGTCCTGGCCGCGGCCCGTGATATCAAGGCTTATCGCGACCACAAGGGGTACCGTCCGGTCCCCGTCGGATACTCTGCCGCGGATATCGCCGAACTCCGTCCCATGCTCCAGGAATACCTGGCTTGTCGCAAGGATTCTCGTGATCGTCTGGACTTTTTCGGACTGAACGCCTACGAGTGGTGTGGTGCCTCGGGCTACATCCAGTCTGGTTACAATATGCTCCAGAAGAATGCCTCGAACTATCCGATCCCCATTTTCTTCTCCGAAACTGGCTGCAACACTCATCGTCCCCGCACGTTTGAGGACCAAGCGGCCATCTTTGGTCATGAGATGGGAGACACCTGGTCCGGCTCCATTGTCTATGAGTGGATCGAGGAGACCAATGACTACGGTTTGATTAGCTACGGGCCCTCTGTGAAGGGTGCCGCTCCGACCAATACTCTGATCCAGGACGGCTTCACCCGCAAGGGCACGCCGACACCAGTTCAGCCGGACTTTGACAACCTCAAGAAGCAGTGGGCCACCTTGCACCCGACTGGTATTGCTCTTGCGGAGTACGCCAAGTCGACCGCGACCATCACCCCGCCCCAGTGTCCGTCGTCGACTGCTGGTGGTTGGTCCGTGGATCCCAGCGCTCCCCTTCCTACTCTGGGTCAGACGTATAGTGCGACAGCTACTAGCCGCACCTCCGGGACCTCCCGCGAGACTGCTACTGCTAGTGTCACGGTTTCAGCTACGTCGTCTGCAGCCGCAGCCACACCCTCCAAGGAGAATGGCGGTCGTGCTGTGGAAGTTGATATGTTGATGCTGGGTTTGGTTGGAGCGGTAGCTTGGTGGCTATAGTTTCGTGTTTGTACGGATATGATGATGGTATGATCATGCACTTTTATTCTCGTGTCATCTTTTATTGTGTGGCGTCTGTATGCAATGTTACGAGCCGTGTGTTTTGTATTTTATGAGCCGTAATACCCATTGGCATAATTCATTCCTTGATTCGTCATTTTACAAAGTCATGATTATTGTAATAAGACACCGACACAAGTTGCGTTGTCACTCTGGATGCCATCCACCACTTGGTCTATCACTTCTCTAACAACCGCCTCTCCTCTTATTCCGCTGGTGAATCCCTTGGCCAGCATCTGAATAAACCCCTCATCATCTACATTCGGGCTATCACTGACGCCATCCGACACCAGTGCCAAGACGTACTTTTTCCCTTGGTCAAGGTTGATACGGGTAATATCCGGCTCAGAGGAGAGGAGGTCGCCTTGCTTCTTGGATGGTTCCACCCCCGCACGAGCTTGCTCTCTCGTAAGAGGAGTTTCCTCGTTAGTGTCTGGATTCGTGGCGGAGAGATTCGTAAAGGGTGTTTTGTATTCAAGGTCACCAAGGGCGCGGGACATGTTTAGTGCTCCTGCATTAATTAGCCATCGTTGTTTTTTTTTTTTTATAAGTGGATGTATGAGAAGGGGCAAGGAGGAGTACCAATCCGGGGTATCTCATGCTGGTCCTGGAGAACTGTCCCGCCTGCATTTTCGATACGTTGTTTTTCGTCGGGGGAGGAGGGTTTATGGGATTTTGTTAGACATTTCTATACATTATATATTAGCATCTCACCACCCACCTATATATAAATACGAAGAGTGTAGCAACATACCACATCCTCAACCTGATCCCCACTATCCAGCGTACCCAGGAAAACCTTCGAATCCCCCATATTGCCGGTAAAAAGGGTCCCACTTTTTAAATCGAGTAATACAAGTGCTAGCGTTGACCCAGCGAATGCGTATTCTTCTTCGCCGTCTTTAAACGCTTGGACTATTTGTTCTTCTTCGGAGGATATGGCGGATTTTATCGCGCTTTCGTAACTCTCCGGGTTCAAGGCCGAGGATGTTAGGGATTGAGTTAGGAGGGAGGGAAGGTGCTGGGAGGCGTGTTTTGAGACAATTCCTGAGCCACTACCCCCGTCAGCCTTTAATTGGATCGCGTTATATAGTGGTAGGGAAAGGTTGGTAAAGACGGGCAAGGAACGTACTGCCCATCATAAACCGCAAACAGTGCAAGATTATTATCGGCCTTGGGAAGGAATTGTTCTGGGGGGAGGATGGTGTATGCGTCTTGTTGGGAGGGCCGGGTTCCTTTTGCCTGTCGTATTGGTTTTATTAGTATTCGTTTTATATGTTGTTTGACGGATAGAGGGGGGAGTACGGTTGCAGCGCCGAGGGCTTGGATTGTGGGCATTTCGAGTTCAAAGTTCAATCGGGTGGTTCGGTGCTTGGTTAGTATTGGGTGTTGGTGTTGGTGGTAAGATAAGGTACTGCCATTGAGTAGAACTACGGGATACCGATGATTATATCCAACCCTGATTATAGTAGGTGACGTGAATGCATCATTGGAGACTCCGATAAGATTAAATAAACTTGATTTTCACTATCATTGCTTTGATAGTAGTTAGTATGCCCTAATACGTCATTGTTACATATCCGATGGATGTGGAGATGTGGAGAACTCTATATATATACTCCGGAGTATACATGTATGTATGTCTATTGAACATTATCACATAGCTATTAACAAAAAGCTGCACACCGTACTGGGATATATAAAAATCAATCACAAAACAATCAGAACAACAACGCCGCAAAAACAACTCCAGCAACACCCACTACCAATTCCCGACCAACCTCAACCCTTGCCGCTTTCCCAGCAGATGACGACGAACCCGGCGTTGCAGAAGAAGATGGCGTATCTATGCCATCACTGCTAGCAGAAGCAACCCACACTGGCGACCAGGGAGTTGTCTCCGTGTTGGCGGAGGTCGTGCTTGTTGTAGATGAGGACGAGGAGGAAGTGGTGTAGGTTGTTATTTGGGATTCGGTGGCGGAAGAGAGGGAGATGAGGGTGTATGTTGACTCGGGTTGGTCGGACTCAGACAGTGAAGGGTCCAGGCTAATAGTCGATTTGGAAAGTGTAGTTGGAGTAGCAGGAGGAGTAGTCTCGCATGAAGTGCAGATAGTCGAGGTAGAGGTTTGGATAAAGGTAGAGATAGAGCCAAGCACTGAAGTTAAGAAAAACTGCTGATACGGTATGTACCAAGTCTTAGGGACGCTAGTCGTAGTCTCATAAGTAACCAGCGTAATGTCATCATATTCATCATCGTCATCGGGGGAAGATACGGCATCTCGAGCAGATAAGAGCGAGGAGACTGGCGTTGGGGTTGGTGTCGCGACTGGCATTGAAGCTGGTACCCAAGCACGTGTTGAAACGGGCGTAGAACTCGACAGGAAAGCCGGGGTAGCCGGGTTAGATGAAAATGTCGAAACAGCAACTGAAGTCCATGAGGAAGCCGGTAGCGATGAACTAAATTCACTCTGGCAAGTCGTGCAAGTAGTGGAATTCGATGTCATTGTCAGAGTAGACATAGTATTAAAGACAGAGGTAACAGAACTTCCGCTAGATGAGTAGGTGGAAGTAATCGGACAGGCAGTGACTGTTTCATAAGTGACTAACGTGACAGTAGCTTCTTCGCTAGACTCGACTGGAGTAGAGGAGGCTGCCACAGAGGAGGCCGATTCAGAAGAGATCAATACCGATGAAGTAGGCCGTGGCATTGACGACGCAGGAACCGAAACCGGTACCGAAGTAGGCGCAACACTGCTGTCCGAACAAGCCGTACAAACAGTCAAAGTTGATGTCAGGGTCTGTGTAGACACAGTACTAAGCACAGATGTGACAGAAGTTCCGCCAGATGAATAGGTGGAGGTAATCGGACAGGTAGTAACGGTTTCATAAGTAACCAACGTGGTAGTTGCTTCCTCGGTAGATGCAGCTGGTGCAGAGGAGGCTGCCGCAGACGAGACTGCTGCAGAAGAGATCAATACCGATGAAGTAGGCTGTGGCCTCGGCGACGCGGGAGCCGAAACCGGTACCGAAGTAGACGCAGCACTGCTCTCCAAACAAGCCGTACAAACAGTAGATGTAGAAGTCAACGTCTGAGTGGACACAGTACTAAACACAGACGTGAAAGAGCTTCCTCCAGATGAATAAGTCGACGTAATCGGGCAGGTAGTCACGGTTTCATAAGTAACCAGTGTGGTAGTTTCTTCAGTAGATGAGACTGGTGCTGATGAACTTGATGAAGCCGGTATAGATGGAACCGGGATAACAGAGATTCCTTCTGCTTCTGATGAAGATGGGCTTGGTGATGGGGTCGGTGTAACAGAGGTAGATGCAGCGGCAACGCTGCTTTCACATGCAGTACAGACAGTTGAAGTTGATGTCAAGGTCTGTGTAGATAAAGTAGTAAACACGGATGTGAAAGAGCTTCCTCCTGATGAATAGGTAGATGTAATGGGGCACGTAGTGACAGTTTCATAAGTGACCAGCGTTGTAGTCGCCTCAGTAATCGTAGGCGTCCTGATCGATGACGAAGAGACCGGGTATGAAGAGATCAGTTCTGAAGAACTCGATAAAGAAGCTCGCGCAGATGAAGTTGGCCTCGGTGCTGGCACAGAAACCGCATTTGAAGTAGGCATGGCGGGGCTAGAAGCCGCAGCGACACTGCTTTCGCATGCAGTACAGACGGTCGAAGTTGATGTCAGGGTCTGCGTAGACAAGGTAGTTAATACAGACGTGAAAGAGCGTCCTCCAGAGGAGTAAGTTGATGTAATTGGGCACGTAGTCACAGTTTCATAAGTAACCAACGTTGTAGTAGCTTCCTCAGTGATGCCAATCGACGAAGAGACGGGATGTGAAGAGATCGGCCCCGAAGAAATCGAGACGGAAGCCCCTGCCGATGAAGATGGCTTTGGGGCTGGCACCGAAACTGCGATCGAAGTAGGAGTAGCAGAGGAAGGAGCTGCAGCAACACTACTTTCACACGCAGTACAGACAGTTGAAGTTGATGTCAAGGTCTGTGTAGACAAAGTAGTAAACACAGATGTGAAAGAGCTTCCTCCTGATGAGTAGGTAGAGGTAATCGGGCATGTAGTCACAGTCTCATAAGTCACCAATGTCGTAGTCCCCTCGGTAGTCAAAGGCGTGGAACTGAACGTTGTTGAAAACGCTGGTGCTGATGATGAAGGTCTGGGCGCTGACACTGAGACTGCAATTGAGGTCGGCGTGGCGGAGCTAGAAGCAGCAGCAACAGCGCTACTCTCCAGACAAGATGTGCAAACAGTAGACGTAGAGGTAAGTGTCAGCGTGGAGAGAGTACTGTACACAGAAGTCATAGAGATTCCCTCAGACGTGTAAGTAGATGTGATTGGACAAGTCGTAACAGTCTCGTACGTAACCAATGTCGTAGTCCCTTCAGTAGTAGATGCACGAGCAGAGCTGACATGAGAAGAGATATCCCAGGACGAGGGAATTGGCGCCGACGAAGCTGGTAATGAGGAAGCCGGGACCGAAACTGGTACGGACGAAATCACCGAAGTAGATGCAGGCGTAGGCATAACAGAACTGGCAGCAGCAGCACTACCAGATTCGCACGCAGTGCAAACAGTAGCCGTAGACGTCAGAGTCAGCGTCGAAAGAGTGCTATATACAGACGTCACTGCGCTTCCGCCGGAGTAATGAGTAGACGTGATTGGACAGGTTGTCACGGTCTCATAGGTGACTAGTGTCGTTGTGCCTTCTTCGGTTGAGGTTACTGGGATAATGCTGCTTGATTCCGGCGTGGGAATGATAGCGCGTGAAGAGGACATGACGGGGACGGAACTGCTTCGGGAGGGTATCGCAGGCCTTGAGGTCGAGGGGGCTGCTGAGCTGTACAAGGTGGACCTTGAAACTTCGTGAGATGGCGTGGGTGTAGGTCTGTACGTCGATGAGACCTCTGGAGTAGACTCAACAGGCACAGAAGATGCACCCCTCGATCCAACAGGAACAGACCCAGAGACAGTCTCAGTAAGCGTCGAATCAGACGGTGCCACAGATCCAATCGATGAAAAAGCGATCGAACTTGACGTTGCAACAGACGCAGACCAAGACCAAGACCCCAGTTCAATGGACATAGACGTCGATGTAACAATCTCAGACGACGTAAATGCCGATGAAGACAAAACCCAGCTAGACTCAAAGGAACTCGAACTCGTCTCTACCGGACCAACACCAGAGCCCCAACCACGCGATTCAGCAGGGGGTGTTAAAGAGCTTAAATATCCAGCACTGAGACTAGTTGACGACGCCGGACAATCCGTCACTTCCGGTCCGCAGCTGGTAATCGTAACTTCGTTCGTGGAAAACACAGTAGCATCTGAAGGTAAAGGCGAAGCAGGCGCAGACCAGCTGGACTGGAAGATAGCACTTGAACTCGTCTCCACAGGAACAGGAGTCACAGGTGTACTAGGCGCAATGCTCGATTCAGCAGCAGCGGAACTGGGAACCCCAATACTGACAGCATCTGACGAGGAGGGTATCGCAGTCGATGATGCAGGGCAATCTGGTACTTCCGGTCCACAGCTGGTAAGAGTAACCTCGTTCGTAGAAAACACAGTCGAATCGATAGGCGGAGACGCAACTTCGCTGAACGTAAAAGCACTTGAACTCGTTTCCACAGGAGCAACAGGTGTACTAGGCGCAACGATCGACTCCGCAGCAGCAGAGCTAGGCACCCCAGCATCAACACTCTCAGTCAAAGGCACCGCAGTTGATGAAGCCGGACAGTCTGGCTTTTCCGGCCCGCAGCTGGTAATAGTAACCTCGTTTGTCGAGAAGACAGTTGCGTCAAGTGGTGCCTCTGCGCCAATTTTATCGCGCGCAGATAATCCTCGCTTCGCATTAATGTAGGATTTATCAGTGCCCCAGAGCTACTTTTGTTAGATTTCCCTTCGAAGCCAGTGGGATTGAAGTAGAGCATACCAACGCGCCTGCCTGAGCCAGGACAGCAAACGAGAGAAACGGGATCAACATGGCGAAGTTCACGGTAACATGAACGATAAACCAGAATGAATCGAGCTCGTCGCGACTTGACGTCGTCTAGTTTATAGTTTTAAGAAACGATATCCCGGCTATAATAAGAAACAAAGAAAGCCGTTCTGTCTATAGGCAATGTCTTCAATTCGTAACCAAGAACAAAGCGTGCAACAAGCAGAGCCACAGAACCACCAAGGACAGAAAAAGGAGCAAACAAAAGAGACAATGCAGGAACACACCTTCTTAAAACATCTCCCTCACATCAAACCTCGCCACAGACTTAGCCCAGTCAAGCATCCAGCCCGACCAATCCAACCTAGCCCTGTACGCTTGTGCACTACACTGCATACCCGAAGAACCAAACCACCTTTCTCCAGAGCACCACCCAATAAAACATACAGAATCAAGTGCAAGCAGGTACAATCACAACCCCACCCGGCGCCAAGTCTATTTTTGACCTTTGCGTTGAACATTTCTATGATTCGCGGGTTTGAGGGACAATAGACGGTCATTCGTCGACAGGTGGAATATTAGGAGGGTCTGGACAGTTCTCTTTCTTTCTTTTTTGTTATCCGTTCTTGTTAATGGGTTCATTATATGGTCGGCGCTTAAAGAAGTTTTTTTTTTTTTTTTCTCATATGAAGCAGGATTCGGGTGTACTCCGGTGTATGTGCTGTGGTTTTGCTCTAAGCGCCGGATCGACAGAGGGCGCGTGGGACTATACACGTTGCCAAGAAGAGAGGCCCGGCGCTAAGAATAGAATTGACTTTTGCGACTTCAAGTACAGAGTAAGTGGTAATGAAGTATATGGTTCTATTGTTGTAGGTAGAGGTGATGGAGGTGAAGACGACGGTGGTGGTCTAGGTAGAAATAGACCCTCGGGTGACTATATGGACTTAACACATCCGTCCCGTACTATTCTACTTGTACTTAATTGACCCACTTGCACTAGACCGGCGCTTCATGGTGAAACCTGATTAGCACTAACCTATCACCATATTCTACTAATGCATAAACCTCGCAGGATCACATTGTTTGTAGGGTCCTGCACTAAGCTCACTACGCACAAATGCATAACTTTTTAACGTGATTGCTATGTTCATCATGGACGTGACATCAGAGAAAATATCAAACAAGCCCCCCATAAACCCCGAGGTATATCCCCTTGTTCCAGAAAACGCATAAAAACAGCAAAACACCGACTCCAAAACGCATAGGTCATCGAATTATCTCTGTTTTCCATCACCATCAATAAATTCGGACCAAGGTGTCATATCCCCGAAAGCGGAGGAACCATGAAAATAAATAAGAAAGATAACCCCATAAATAGCGAAAAATGGCGAAGGTACAGCCAGATGCAATTCTAAAAGTCTTGCTTTATCAAAACACAACTCCCGACGAGAGATGCAAATCGTATGCGAGGTTGATTCTACCCGAAAATCATAAAAATAATTAAAACGGAAGGTGGTTGCGACGGTGCGCGTCCATCAGCTTTCGCCGGACGGCGTCACCCGTGTTACCGTTTCTGCGCTTCCGCGTGGGAGTGCGTTGGTCTGCCAAACGAGCATGTCGGAACACGCTAGCGGGTCGGGCAGGGGAGTTGGCAGGCATGAATTCACGGTGTTGCGGAAGACGCAGCAATGCCTGATACCGGTTGTGGTTGCGACGGAACGCTGTCACAATACCCCGGTCGAGGTGGTTCAAGAACCGCTCCGCACTGTTCGTCTGCTGCTGCGTTTCGGCCGTCCGCGTTGGCGTGGGACTCCCCGCGTCGACCATCGGGACATGGTTGGTGACAGCAGGGGAAGTAAGGTCATCTTCGAATTGCTTCTCCTCCATATCCTCATCGGACGAGCCGTCACCAAAGTCAATGAAGTCATTGACGTTCAAAGCCGATTCTGGATCTTCATCGTCGTCATCCTCAAATGACGAATCAATGGTGATGTCTTGCGAAGGGTAAAAAGCCTCCGGAGGACCCATAACCTGACCACCCGGAGCGAGGTCGTTACCCAGTGCGGTCATCATCAGGTTGGCACCAGAGGCCAACATGGGACTGAAATCAGCATGGTTAGGAGAGGCCAGGGCATCCGTGTCACTCTCATCGATGATCTGCATCGTGGTGGCACGGGGACTATTGTTCGCCGTGCCCGGCATACTGTTACTGGTCGACTCTAGCCAGTCATGACGAGAGGAGGCATAAGCTGGAATGATGACGAGATGCTTGCCGGTGCAGTCCACAAGAGCCACCGGTTTGTGGGGATCTGGCACAAATGATCCCATGAGAGGACCCCGCCGGCGTGTTGTTGACTCATTGTTCTCGTCTGCGGGAGGAGCAAGGGAAGCCGATGAGTCACGGCGCAAAATGGACCGGGGATGTGTAATGGTGGCCGGCGGAGGCAAGTCTTCATCTGTAGTCTCGCCATCATCGGCTGTTGCGAAGGGAATTCAGTCAGCACAAACAGAAAGGACGGTGTGGTGTGTGTGATCGTCATACTCTCATAACCACTGGACTCCGACTTCTCATCAACAGCGTCAGACTCGACGTGGTAAATGTTGGAATGGCCATAGTCGGACTCGCCAAACATGTCGTCATTTGACATCCGACGTCGGTTCTGCTTGCCTGTGTTTTCATTGTCGTGCTCAATCATACGGCGCAACTGGGGGTCTAGACTGTCCTGTTGGAGGAAATCACCGGGGACCTCGTCCTCGGTATGCGAGTCGCTGTCGGACGAGGACTCGGACTGGGCTTCAAAGTGTACATGGCGGGGTACTTGCATTGGGGTCTCAATGGCCTCGCTGGCCAGATCAGTCTCACCAAAGTTCTCCATGGCGCTGTAGAGCTGATCCTCATCAAAGAACGAAGTCCCTGTGAGCAACATGTGATCGTCGAAGATGTTGGTGGGGCCAGCCCAGGTCTCAGCATCCCCCACATCCACCGTCGACAGCAAGTTACCAATGTGGCTCTCGCTTTCCGACTCGAGGATCATCATCTCCTCCAGCTTCTCCATGTCTTGGTCCTCGCCGTCCCCATCCGAGATGTAGTCAACTGCGGCGTAGACATCATCGGAGCTGTCCTCTGAATCATTGTCATCATCATAAAGTTCGTCATCTGATATCCTTGCGGTCTTCTTCTTCTTCGTAGTTTGTTTCTTATTCCGATTGTTAATGGTCTTCTTCGCGGGTTCAGGGGCCGATTTCCGGCCCTTGTCCTTGTGGTAGGCGGGGGCCGGCGGGTCTTCCTCATCATCTGCATCGTCCTCTGACGAATTGTCTGGGGCATCACTGAGATCCTCCACGGATGATACCGAAGACACACTGGATACTGAAGAGGACGCCCGTCGTTTTCTATCTCCGCTCAATGGTCCAACGGAAAGAGATTTGCCCGCTCTCCGGGGAGGGGCCTTGGATTTGTGATGCATGTTGTATATGTATTGTTCCTTTGTTCGTTGTAGGATAGGGGGGGATCAAGATAAGGTTGAAGGGATCGGGTTATGAACAAAGTTTTTGTCAACCGTCAATCTGGCGTCAATTGCGTAAGAGATTCAATCGTTGGGTATGTCGTCGGCCCAAATAAGAATAAAGGAAGAGAATGCCGTGATCGTATGAGAGGAATTGAGAGGGTAACCGGTTGAGGACAAAGAGGAGGACAAAGAGGAGCAGGAAGAGGGGCGGGTGGATAAGTGATGTACGTGGTGAATAATTTTTTTTTTTTTGGCTGTCGGAAAAAAGCACCTCACAGGGCCCGCAAACAACGGACAACGAGAGTGCTCCTTCAGTTAATGAGATTAAGGGGCAATTTCGACGCTCCTATAGTGAATATAGGACAGCTACGTCGAAAGAGGAAAACAGATATCGTCAAAGTGATTAGAGACAATTGAGACTCGGAGCTGCTGGACTGGGGAGCGGGACGGGCCAAGCCCCCCAGCGAGGAATCTACAGCTCGACAAAAGCCATGGCGGCACGTGTGAAGACGATATCTGGGTAACAAAGAATTAGGATAGACTGAATAAGCAAATAGAATAAAAGAATAGAATAAAAGCAGTTGTCAGCGTTGAGTCTGGTGGAGAGGAAAGAGAACGAGAGGAAAAACGGGGAGAAAAAGAGAAGAGAAGCCAGCAGAGACTGACCCACTGCGCTAACGGTACGCCTGTTCCGCTGGTGGTCGTTCATTGGCCGGGAGCAGACCTTTTTCGGGATTCCCATTGGCGGGAGAGTGCTCACCGCATTTTCACGGGCCAATCATCTGGCAGGTATTGCCGGAATAGTACATGGGCCTTCAAGTTAGAACTATCAAAGTGTAAGCAGAAAAATGCATGCAATGACTCAAGATGGCTATGAGTACTGAGTCTGTCATATGCAGCACGCTGTACAAGGAATAGAGTCATGCGTGGTGACTGCGGTATGACAGATATATGCTATGTACGGAGTACAAGTACGTAGTAGCATGGAGTGCGGACTGCAAGTCTCTAAACCTCAACTCGTATTGCATCTGAAGTCTCCTCACTGATACAATACATACGCATACAATTGATTGCGTGCAGCACTCTACAATGGGCTACATACAGAATGC
Organism: Aspergillus ruber CBS 135680; assembly: GCF_000600275.1. Lineage (NCBI taxonomy): Eukaryota > Fungi > Ascomycota > Eurotiomycetes > Eurotiales > Aspergillaceae > Aspergillus > Aspergillus ruber. The sequence goes on along the minus strand of NW_024467313.1, from coordinate 497,954 downwards.
ACCAGACTCTGCCCGATAATTAGCCCGTCGATACCCAAGGCAATCCGGTCCACTTGGCACGTCTACATAACATGCTGCAAAAATTTCCATTTTTCAGTCATGAAGAGTACGATACTTCGTCCATCTTGCCCCTTTTGAGCCTCTCCTCCACTAGTTCTCCGTAGTGGCAATGGTAAGCGCCAACTGAACCACTGTTGAGAACAAGAAATGATTGGCAGGCATAGTGACAGACCACCTGCATGGTTCCGTTTTGGCCGGGTTATTCTGTCCTCTCAGAGCTGATCGGAGCTGAACATAAGCACTTTACCCGTTTGTACGGAGTAAGGTCATACGGGGTTTCTACGGTAAAAAAAAAATAGACAGTCTCTTAAGCCGAGGTAGACCCACATCCCGAGTGGCGCCGTTCCTTACCGGTTTATTTTGAGTATGAGGACAGCTATACATTTACAATAATCATTTACATAGAACGGAGCACTCTGTTCAAGATGTAGGTACTCTGTAACTGTTCCCGAGGTGTCGTATCCTAAATCCTCCGATGAGTTGTCATAAAACTTGTATCCATGCATGCTTATGCATGCACATTCCATGATCTGCAGGTCAACGCCGATCCGATTGGACCATGCTCATCTGCACCCCGCAGTGAGGTCAATGGCTTAATATCATATCAGCAATTGGGTATCTCATAGCCAAACAACTATATACCAATAACATATATACAGAGATCAAGTCCCCGGGTACGGCTCAGCCTTAGACGTCTTCTTTCCTGACCGCGAAAAGATCGAAAGTCTTGACTTGGACCGTGTCGGAACCGGGGCAGTATTTCCATTTTCCGCCTCTGTCCCAGTCGCCTGTTGGCCAGCGACTTCTTCGCCAGCTCCCTGCCCGGAGGCTTCCTGCTGAGGATTTGCAGTGCTGGTTCGGACTGTCTCCCGCGTCTGCTCGACTTCTCGAACGCCGTCGCGGATCAAATCGGTTGCAGCACCCGGAGGAGCAGTTGTAGTCAACGTCTCAGTAGCCCGGATAGGTCTTTCTTCCGATGCCATCTGCTCATTCATCTTCCGTATCTCTTCCTCGGTGACGAGACGCTCGTTCTCTAGACGAACTTCGCGTCCGCGTTTATGGCAGTACCAGAGGACGAATAGAAGGACTGCACGTATTAGCTTTCCATTTCAAGATGCGAGGGTTCGTAGTAGACGTACTGGACAATGCCAATGACCAGAGAACATTCACACCAATAATCGCTGGGAACCGTGCCTTCAAGAAAGCCACAATCGACCTTAACATCCCAACAATGGCAGCTGGTTTCCCCACCAGCTCTTTCAAACTGGGAATCTTCAGTCCCATCTTGTCAGCTGCCGCAGCAGCCTTGGCCACATTCTCCGTATTGACTCCGCTCTTTGTGGCTCTTTCACTAGCCGCAGCCAGAACCTCTGGCGCTAAAGATTCGGTCCATTTCTCAGGCAGTTTCTCAATCAATCTCTGTAGGAAGGTAGGCATCTTCGAGTATGTGTCCTGGAGCTGGTTGTTGCCGTTCTTAAAAAGCATTTCAAGATCATGGTAAGCGGTTGGGACACCATTGATGAGGTCTTTGAAGATGAGCTTGAACTTGCGGAGGAGTTCCTGCATTTCGTCGCTGGCGGAGAAGACGCGGTTGTTTTCTGCGGCGAGATTAAGTTGTTCGAGAATTTCGGCCATTTCGCTGTCTGCTGGTTCATCTGCTGGTGCTGGTGTTTCTGCTTCTTTCGCTGCTTCTGCTTGTTGCGGCTGTTGCGGTTGGTATTGATCTTCGGTAGCATCCTTGTCTTTCGAAGCGCGATCGGGAGCTTCGATTGCATTGTCTGATTTCTCTGCCTTCTATCTCTATAATCAGTATCGCAACAATTCTAGAATCCCTCCCAAATGTAACACACCTTCTTCCCCTTTCCCCACGGCCAATTCAAGCTCCACCGCTTTTTCTTCCCCTCCGCAGGCCCAGTCTCCTGCTCTTTATTTTCTTTATTTTTATCCTTATTATTACCCTTCTCCTGTTCCTCCAAGTCTGTCGCCTTTCGCTGCTGCTCTCCAAACTTCTTGCCAAATTCCTCCGCGTCCTGCGCGACCGGGCTCGGGGCGTCAGCCATCACCGCATTACCCCCCGCGGCATCGGGTCGCGACATGATCCGCCGGAAGAACGCTTCATCGTCTGGTGTGAGGACGGGGTCGTGCGTTGTAGGACTTGTATTGGTGTTAATTTGGGGTGGTATGGGGGTTTCTTTGTTGGATTGCATGGTTGGTTGTTGGAGGATTGTTGGCGATGATGCGGGGAGATAGGTGTTATCGCCCCAAGGTTTAAAGTTTAAATAATGACTGGAATCCTACCACTATAAATAAATCAACTACAAACATCCAAAATAACCTCCATTAATTCAAGAAAATGGCACCTATTCCCACATCCGCATCCTTCAAAAACCACCGCGCCCCAACTCTCCCTTCCCCCGCCGAAATCCGAGCCCTCAATATCGCAACCAACAAACCTTCCGCCACAAGCTTCAACTGCCCACCACCAGTCTTAATCCCACCATTGGGTCTGGCTGTCAAATATGGCGCAGATGTAACAATTCTCGAAGCCGAGACACAGGTAATGATCCGTGAGAAACTACAAGGCCGCATACCTGTTCCTGAAGTCTTTGGGTGGGAGGAGGATGGGGAGCAGGGGTTTCTTTATATGGAGCTGGTTGAAGGGGATACGCTAATGAAGAGATGGAGTGGGTTGAGCGAGGATGAGATAAGGAGTATCTGTGGGGAGCTTAGGGGCACAATGGAGTTGGTTAGGAGGTTGGAGCAGAGTGATGGGCCTTACATTGGTGAGTTTACTCGATACACCCGTTTACGCAGACCTAATCACAACCCGGATGCAGGCAGTCTAAACAACCAACCCCTAAAAGACCTCTTCCTCATACACCACCCATCTCTCAAAGGCCCATACTTCGGCCCGAATGCCATCGACCAATTCCAAGAAACCTGCGGCCTCTGGACCACCAACACCAACCAAACCCCCATCGTCTTCACACACAACGACCTCCTTCCACCCAATATCCTCATATCAGCAGGCCCAAACCCAAAAGTTACTGCTATTATCAACTGGGCGCAGGCTGGTTGGTACCCTGCTTACTGGGAGTACTGCAAGGCGCGATATATTAGGGTGAATCCGGGGTATTTTAGTGATGCCGCGATTGCGGAGTGGAGGACCAAGTATTTGCCGTTGATTGTGGATGCGGTGGATGAGGAAGAGGGGTATCATCCTTGGCTTTATTTTGCTTTGTCGAAGAGGCCTTAGTACGGTGTCTTAGTATGACCACTGGTGATCAGCCGACGTTCGATTGAACTGAGCATTCGGGGTTATACCCTCTAAACTGCTAGGCCATGGCAAAGGTGATACTGACTAGCCAGAGCAGAACTCTGGTAGACTGCGGAGTTCCGCTTCGCCTTCCATCTTGAGGCCGCTATAAGGCTGGAGCAATTTGCCTTGACGGCGCCAAAGGCTAATCCATCAGCTGCCATAACCGAGACGTCATTCAAAATATATAGTCTGGCGCAATATGAAGGAGAAGAGGAGAAGCAATAATTGCTTGTGACCAACCATAAAGTCGAACCGCTGTATCTCATTTTCCTTTAAACCCCACTGCCGTGATCCTCCTGAATGCATATAACACTGCCCTACTTAAAAGCCTGCCAAACTCATAGCCATTCTGCCATCCGAATCGTATAAAGATAATTGACAACATTATCCCCAAAAACTTCACTATTAACAAGCTCCTCAGCAACCTTAATAACCCAGTCCTGGCAGCTCTCATTAGCACGTACATAGCCATACATACAACGCCAAATACAGACGAACAGGAAAAGAACTCACTTTATCCCCTTCATCATCCAACCCCTCCCCCCACCCCGTCATCCCAACCTCTCCCACAACCTCCTCAAATCCACAAACGGGCTTCCAATCCTCCACACACACTCCACCATTCAACATCCTCTCCTCATCAAACCACCGTTCATCAACCCACTGCAGCGGAATCCTGTGTGTAGGCGGTGGGTTCTGGTTCTCAGGAAGACTCAAATCATAGCTTCGTTGAATAGAGAATTTAAAGCCGGTTTTTGTGTCGCCGGTGGCGTGCAGGAGAACGCCGATGTTTGGGGCGACGGGGGAGGGGATGTAGTAGGCCCAGTGGTTGGGGTAGATTAGGAGGCTGACTAGGTAGGTGTTTGGGGGGGTTGTTGGGGGGAGGGTTGGTGGCGGTGGGACAAGGGCCATTGTTGTAGTTTGTTTTGTTAATTTATTGTATCGGGTGTCGTGCTGTGTTGTATAGATTCAGGGTGTTCCAGTTGTCCAAAAGGAAAGATATGGTAGTGGGAGTTGACAGAAGTGAGCTCAGTGCTGGACGGGAGAGTACTTTTATACGCAACTGTTTGTCTTGGTGTCCGCTAGAAAAGGAATGGTAAATAACAGACCATTAGCTCTTTATGATATGCTCCCACGGTGTGGCAGGGATGCAGTATGGAAGAGCAGCATTCGGAATGATTCATTAAATGAAATTATATCCAGCAATCCCAATCTGATCATTTTCATCAATGATAGTCGGTCCCTGGAGGTTACTAAACCGTCACCGGATTTTGATTCGGCTGACAGATAGACAGACTGGCTAAAGAAACATTATTTTTCTGCGCCATTGTTGTATTGACTCGGTGTTTGATTTATTCACATGTTTGGAATAAGCAAATATGCAGAGAGAGCAAGCCATCCAATGGATGCTGACTGCAGTTGCCAGCGCATATTTCAAATCTTCGGCCTCTGGAATTTGTTTTCTTCATTTGATGCCAAAGATCATCTCGTTGTGTTGCACAAAGGCAGCCGGATCAACTCGAATCTAAATGCCTTTAAACCACATGTGTGCCAATGCTTCATGAACCATAACTCTCCTTTCAAGATCATAATTAGTCATGGCACAAATGAGGCTTATAAAATCGCTGTCAGCCCCCTTCCAAAGGATAAACGGTCTGCGCGCGTTTCCTTGGTTGAAATCGTCCCGAAGTGCTTCAAACACGCGAACCCAAAGGCTTCCATTGCCAAGATGTCTCATCAAAAAAAAAGGTTTGGACCATCTTCATCCGCAAATTATGAAATCTGGTGCTCGTTTACAATGGCCAAGGGGTCACGCCTTCTTCCAATTATTCTTCCCCAACAGCAATGTTGACTCGTTTCTGTAGCGTGAAAATGCACTATATGGTCAGTAAATATCTCCCTAAAATCCAAGACATGATGTGGTACGTACGACAAGCGCAAAAGAGAAAATATCAGACGGCTTGTTCACGAATTCATTGGCGTGGGCTTCAGGGCTCCTCCACATCCAGTTCTCTGCCTGTTTGCCGACCATATGTGATCCAGGAGGGACATGCACGGCATCTTCGAGATTCCCAAGTTGGACTCGCTAAAGCTTGATTTTACCGTGGTGATCTTTCTAGTCGATGAAGACATTATTTGCCTTAATATATACCCAGAGTAAACCATCACTCATTGCTCCGCGGGAGGTACAACGCACCTGTATGGACGGCATCTCAATCCTGCAATCCTGCAATTCCACAAAGAGCATATCTCAGGGCCCTTTTTATCACTTCAAGGGACAGGTCTTTCCGAGTAAGGTGTAGGAGATGATCTGTGAAGTATTCGACTTCTCGAGGATGGTGTCTTGAGCGAGATAAACATGGTTGGCACCGGGTAGTCTATTGTCTATGCTTTGAAGGTGCTCGAGATTAACTGGGCCAATGTACTTCAGTGTGGATTTCTGGTCGTCGGCGCTAAGGAAGTGGTAAATGGTTACGAGAAGTAGTAAATAGTCGGGGTCAACTCACTTGGCAGGGAAAACCAGACATGAGGGAAATGTTTCTTCCTGGGAAATCTGTTGGATTTTATAATTCTAACAATGTCGCAATAGATGGAAACTCCGCTTTACCTCCACTTGAAATAAGCAAGTATGCGATATGTACCTGTAGGAGAGATAAGCAAACTCCAATGACCTTGGTCAATATGATATACCATCCCACCCATACTCCAGCTGCCAGTGCACATTTGACTCTTAGGCTCTTGGACTTTATTTCCTTTTCAGCTGAACTGTATCTCAAACTCATTCAATAGCTGTGTTACAGTCTTACACATGCTTGGGAACAAGTTGAACCAGGAGGTTATACTTCCAAGCCAACGGTCATATTGATACATGATATAATTTCCGGCACCGTGATAATTGGCGAGATTGAGCCGAAAGTGATTTGGAATCTCGGTTTAAATGTGTCGACATATGCTCTCAGACATGGGATGATATCAATGTCTTTTATGTTTGATTATAATGCTTGTATTGTGCTTCTCATACCTATGCCACCAAGCTGCCATTTGCGGTGTGAAATGCGGGGAGGATACAAAGTACGTACTGGATTTAGAAACCCCTTTCCGGTAGAAAGAAGTGAATTTCCAACATATACCAATATATCAAAAAGTTGTGACCGAAGGTGATCGAATGAGAAAATATTATAGGTCTAGTAGTATGTACTAGAGAGAAGAGCCTCGAGTGCTTGCTCTTCTGTACATGCAGTGATAATCATTTCCCGAGCCATCTGACATCTATATAGCGAAAAGAAAAGATCAATACATGTTGCATGAGCCTTGACTAACCCTAATGAAGACACTTATTTACTTGTAGACTTACATATAATGTACAGAGTTACTAATGCTGCTATCTCTGGATAATCAGCAAACATGGCATGTTCCGAGACAAGTGCCGCTATGGGGAATCGGAACTCCTGAGAATCTCCCTGGTACGTAATTCAACCATTGTCCCCTGCATAATACCCAATATCCTTATAATATCTTGCATAAACCTGCCAAACATGATCTAGACATGATGGCTGGTGTTGTGGCGTCGTCAGCCAGTGGAACTAATTTCCCCGAAGATTGGAAATAGAATCAACTCGTACTCATACGGAGCAGCCCTATCCAGACATCCGTAGCTGCCTTCACAGCCTCGATTTCCCGGTATCCTCCCGGCCACCGAAATGTATACACACGCGTCCATCAGATAGCAGAAACCGCCTTGGCAGAGCTTGGCAAAGCTTGGCAGAAGAGGATGACGAAAGGTGGTGTTCTGATTGGTTAGTGAGGCCGGAGAATTCGTGAATTCTCCGCTGACTAAGATGCCAAGAGCTGTCTACCTAAACAGCGATATAGATTGTGACACTGAGAAAACTCTACTTGTAGCTTGTACGGAGCATTTCTATGGCCTTTATGGGAGATCCATGTTCTTCGTGTGCTGGTAGTCTTTATTGAACTTGCCGAATAGATGCCAAAGACCCGAAATGGGGCACAGCACACAGGATTGTATCGTTATCTGAGAAGTAGCAGACAAACAAACAGATGGAGAATCCCATGATTCCCACGATTAATATCTGGAACCTAGAATATAGTGGAGTTAACCTATGGAGAAACCAATCCAATTTACAATGATTCTGCTCAGAATCCGACAAGCTTGCTCCACTGCTGACGAATTAACGCACCCAGAGTTCTAGCTCGCTTCAATTATATATGCCTAAAACTGGACAGGGAAGAAAAAGTATATATTACTTGAAGAATCCGGTCATGAAGAGCAATATCACAACCTCTTTCAGCAATTCATTCATCACTTTCATCGATCCTCAATCAACATGCAGCTCTCCCACCTCTGGCAGCTTGCCCTACTAGGCCTCGCCGGCCTCTCAATTGCCCATCCTGGTGCCCACGAAGAGAGCTCTTTGACCCCCGCGGCAAAGAAGGCTTTCTTGCACAACGCCAAACGCAGCCTGGGCCAATGCGCTGACCATCTCGAGCGTCGAGGCGTCAATGCCCGCGCTGCTGCCCGCCGTGCTGCCATCACTGAGACCTACCGCAAGCGTTCTCTGCTCAACACCCGTGATACGGACCGCGTTGTCAACAGCTCCCACCACTCCCCCCTTCAAGTGACCTCCAACACCCCTGAAACGGAGCTCTTCTCCAACAACCCCGTCTGCATCCTTGCCCCCGAGGGCGAAATCGGCCCCTTCTGGGTGAAGGGCGAGCTCGTCCGCTCGGACATCCGCGACAGCGAGCCGGGTATTCCGCTCATCATGGAAGGTCAGTTCATCGACATCGAGACCTGCGAGCCCATCCAGAACTTGTACTGGGATGTGTGGACCTGCAACTCCACCGGTCAATACTCGGGCGTGCAGAGCGATATGAACGGCAACGGCAACGACGCATCCAACCTTGACAAGACCTTCCTTCGTGGTATCCAGCAAACCGACTCCGATGGTGTTGCGCAGTTCAAATCCGTCTTCCCTGGCCACTACGACGGTCGCGCGACGCACGTGCACGTTGTTGCGCATGTGGGTTCTCACACGCTTAAGAATAACACCATTGCCGGTGGCCATGTGTCGCATATCGGACAGCTATTCTTTGACCAGGACTTGATCTCCAAGGTCGAGTCCACGTACCCGTACAACACGAACACTGTTGATATTACACAGAACGCAGATGACCACGTCGTTCAGGATGAGACAGAGGATAGTAACTCGGATCCGATCTTTGAGTATGCGCTGCTTGGTGACAAGCTTCAGAATGGTGTTCTTGCTTGGATTACTATGGGTATCAATGTTTCGGCTACCTATGATACTAGCAATGCGGCTACGCTGACTTCTTCGGGTGGTGTCATGAATGATGACTCCAGCCCTGGTGAGGCGGTTGACATGTAAACGGACGTGTGAATCCGATATGTATGTAGCCAACAAACAGGCGGCATGCGCAGGGGTATAATATAACATATGTATGTAACTATGTATGTACAATGAATAGAAGCATATGTACCTCGGAAGCCTCAGTTCCTGAATAAGTGGGTCCATACAATTATTGATAAGATCGACCTAAAAGCATCCACATGGATCTTAACCTGGATCAACCAATGCTGGCAGGCTTATTCATTCACCAAAATAAAAATGGCCATAGTATATTCACCAATGTAATTGGTTCGACTTGGTTGTTGAGATCCCTATATTTCTACGACTCACCGCCTACGAATCTTCCTCCATATCTCCTCTACATCACAATCACCAAACAGGTCAAGATAAAATCGATCGTGGCAGATGTAATTGATATATAGACACAGTTCTAAATAGTTTCTTGGGTCTCAGCACCTCCAAGCAGACTTTAGTGCTCTCTGCCAATTTCACGAAACTGTCACGGAACCCGGACATTCACCAACAACACAAGATATTTGTATACTTTGGCCTGTTGGAATATAGGGCGGGAACCCCCTTCGCACACTAGATAGCGCAGCGCTGGAAGGCCCAGCTTCTTTCTTTGCTTCTCCATGTTAGTACTTCGATAGAGAGTCTACCAATAAATTTAGATTGTTCGAGATCGTCACAGGAACTTCCCTACCTTAACCCACACCTCTACTTCGCGTGTCAGGGGTATGAGATCGACCGGACGGTTCATATTGACTAAGGAATCACACACAGATAGAAATATGAAAGGCATGAGCAGAATAATACATCAGTCCTTTGGTCTCACTGTTGACCCTCACACCTAGCATATCCTGCTGCTATTTGGAATCAAAAATCAAGAGTCCGGAGATAACAGCTCCATCTCATTGATGATAACTTGTTCCACATTGCATGACAGACATAATCATTGTACAGAACTGCGGCCCTAAATAGTGACAAAGAGTACATAAATTCCACTGTCTTTAGGTGATAGTGTGGGCCTGTTTGCAAATACAAATCAAGCTGACATAGATATTGTGACAGTCTCGAACAATATAAATTTATTGGTAGACTCTCTATCGAAATACTAACATGGAGAAGGAAAGAAAGAAGCTGGGCCTGCCAGCGCTGCGCTATCTAGTGTGCGAAGGGGGTTCCTGCCCTATATTCAAACAGGCCAAAGTTTACAAACATCTTGCGTTGTTGGTGAATGCCCGTACTCCGTGACAGATATAAGCATCATAGTTTGGTCTCACAAACCTCAGTGCAAGCTTATGTATTCACGGCGGTTGTCGCATTTTGGTTTCTAAACATTCACCACAATGCTATCACTTCTTCCAGCAGCTACTGATGCGCTGCTCATCACGCAAACGGAATGTTATTGGTCAACGTTTTGGGGAATCGATTGTTAGGAATAAAAGTTGCACTGACATATCGATATGCTAATACCAAGCAGTCGCTCTCGACAGATTGCATCTCAAGAACTGGCGAGTAACGTTGACGCTACACACCAGAGTAAACCTACCTAGACATATCGCCGGTCCCTCTAAAAGCCCCTGGAACACTTCCGTATTGATAAGTCAGAAAACATATACATGAAAACGATCGACACATAGACTATGCGTATTCACTTGACTACTGAGCCTCTGAGAAGTGATGATCCGCCAAACTGAACGAACTCGAGCATGACATCGTCAGGCAAAATATCGAAGATATCGGAAGAGAGAAGGTCCACCACTACCTTCAAGGCCATTCCAGGCATTCCATGCGCTCTTGCATTGTCTGAGTGTATAGTTTTAAGGAGGAATGAACTACAGATCATTTGCGGTGTATCTTCAATGTACGGGCCGTTTTATAATGTTCTCTGGGTTAACTTTAGATTGGCCGCAGACGGGTTGGAAAAAATAAATGATTAGAAGGAAAGATGTTGAGAGGAGGCTCCAAACAAGAGAAAGATTGAACAGAAAATCTGCAAAGCATAGGTAAGGGCCTTGTATATGCATCATATATCGGCCGCTCGATTTAACATCATCTTCACAGCTGGCCGTGATAAGAATTATATAAGAAAGCAAAGCTTAGTTGCTAGTAAGATATGAAACCGGCATGTGGTTTTGTCTGAGACCTTGAAGTCTTGCATCAAGGTGGGGCGTGATTAATGGGGAGTCCTTTGTCTATCACCGATTGAAACTACGCTATCATTCAACCGTTCGAATCACACTCGTCAGGTGCAGTTAAAATCCAAACACAGCGTAAGAAACCAACGATTTAAGTGACAGCACGCTACCGGTTACAAAATAATAGACAAGAGCAAATGCCTACACTTGCGTACCGTACCTCCTAGCCAGGTATGCGCCGAGATTTGAACCGCACGTGGTTGGTTATAACCAAAAATAGCGATACTTTCTACGGTTGTATTATCTATACATACTTGAAAATATTCCCGCTTACTGATAGTTATTCTATTGATTTTATTCAATCAGTCAAAGTCTTCACGCTGATAGAATATGCCTTTTATTGGTATAACGCACATTATGAGCATACTTATCGCATCTTTACCCACTACACGATCACATATAGCACCTCAGCATTGGGTTTCGGCTTTGATGCCTCCTCAAGGCACCGGAGTAATAGATAGAGCCCCTTTACAATACAAAATGTAAGATATGGTATCACCAGCTAGACATGGTGCGTTTCTAACAAATGAACTTGACCGCCGTTATGTTGTCAGATAACCCGCGGATAAAATGGCTTGATCCAGAAGAACCAAAGCTCGAATATTCGAGGATCCCTTGAGCAACAGGTCTGTTTATAGAATAAGCGTTGTTCCTATCAGGGGAAGGGAAACAATAATCTAGTTAGATTTTGTTGTTGTCTTTCTTCCGATGTTCTTGTGGGTTACCAGAAAAATCATAGGTATTTCATCGCTATTAGAGGTTTCATAAAACTGCATGTTTGCTTTTTTATCTCATCTTCTCCGATGCAGTAACACGGAATCCTGGAGCTTGTCTGTAAGCACTAATGCCGTACTACATGCGGCGCTCAGCCTTGCTACTCCTCCCTATAAACCCATCTTCCCCGTCGAGCTAAACTTTTGCTCTCGGCTATTTCCTTAGTTTTGCAACATAAGTTATTGAATTGTATCAAAAAGGAATATATCATTTACAGAAAACATGTCGAATGATACGCGGCCATGCTACTACCCAGACCATACTGAAGCTACGGCTGATGTTCCTTGCACGGGTGATAAATACACTTCATGCTGCCTCGAATCCGACATTTGTCTGTCCAATGGATTCTGTATAGCCATCACAACTCAGCCCTTTGTGGTAACGCGCGGGAGCTGTACAAACCAGGGCTGGGATTCTGGGTGTCCCACTCATTGTGGTATGAGTTTCTTATCCATGTCTCTTCTGTCAATGTCAATTATTATCCCTAGGGGCTCTAACTAACGAACACGCATAGCTGAAAATAGTGACAATCCAAGTAATGGTTTTGGTCTGTCTATCCTCAAGATCCAGAATGGCAAAACGGAGTACTGCTGCGGCATGCCGGCTAATGACAGCAATGGCAATGACGTTTGTCCGAATAATGAGCCATCATTCACGTTGGATGCGGCTCATGCAGTCCCTGGTCGCGCGCTCCTGAGCAATTTGTCCAACTTTTATGTTTCAGGCTCAGTACCGTCTTCCCCTGCATCTCCATCTCTTCTCCCGAATTCTACAGCATCTACGAGCACCGGCAATAATGGCACAAACCATGACGTTGCAATAGGAATTGGCGTTGGAATTCCACTGGGGGCAATTGCATTGGTATCGCTAGCATGGGCGTTCTTTGAGCGGAGGCAAGCACGGACTTCAAATGCAAAACTAGCGGCAGTGATAAGTGGTGAATTGCAGCATATACCTCCCACAAATGGATATAAGACGAGTCGACAGAATAACAATATGGCAGTTGAGCTGGGAGCAATGCATACAATGCCAGCGGAATTGGAACAAACGCATTCGGTACCAGAGCTTATGGGAAGAGTGCGATAGGTTTTCATGATGGAATTTTATGTTTATATTTAAATAAAGCGCTAGTCAGTAGAATTATGTAGACGTTTTATATGCTTAATATATATGAGAATCAATTAGTATCCAGATGTTCTTTGATTTCCTTCTAGAGAGACAATCCGAACATTTGAAGAAGCCCAGGAGACGCGAAGATTATGGCCATTTCTTGGCTTTTTGCCATGGTGCTGTATGCTTGCTTTTTGTCTCACCACCTCTAATGCAGTAATGCGAGTCCCTGGATCAGAGTCGTGAGTACTAATGCCGTACAAGACTGAAGATCCCCAATTCGTCACATAAGAGCATGCGGCCTTCACTTTAAGCCCTGTCCCCCTTACCTAATTGCGCTGTTGCTCTTGTCCTACCTTGGTTTTGCAGTCGAGTTATCATGTCATACCGTAAAAGTACATTCCTTTGATAGATGACATGTCGTCAAACGATAGGCCATGCTACTATCCTGGCCCTGGGTCATGTGCCCTGCTCGTCAGATACTTCTTAAAATGACACTGATTGCTGCGATAAAGGCGACATCTTCCCGTCCAATGGCTGCTGCTTGGTCGTCAGCACTCAGCTTTTTGAATTGTCGCGTGAGAGCCGCACGGGACAAGCCGTGAATTAGGGGTGTGCCACCAAATGTCGTATGAAAACATCTTTTTTTTTTTTTTTTTTCTGGCCAACTTTTAGGACCATGAATAATGTCATAATAGACCAGTAAAATAATACAGTCGGCAGCAATCAGATTAGTTACCTTGGGCCCGGCAGCTCCGGTCAGACAATGTACTGCTGCGGCACACTAACCGTCAACGATAACCTAACCCATTGCCAGGGGATGAACCTATTCCCAATACCTGAGGCAAGCATTTAACTTGACTATGCACTTCTCCGCAATGTGCAGTCTTTCTCCGCATCTTCTTTACTTTCCTCCGCAGATAATGTTACAAACCGTGACACCGCAATTGGGGCTGGCGCTGGTGTTCCTCTGGGAGTAATTGCATTGATATCTCTGGGATGGACGTTCTTTGAGCGGAAGCGAGCACACAGTGCCCATGAAAAAAGGGCGGCGATGGTAGCAACAAAGAGTTGTGGGATGCAGCTGTTTTCTTCTGAGAGTATATATGAAATAAATGGGAAGCATCGTTTGCCAGCGGAGTTAGGACAAGCGCAACCTCCTGCAGAGACTAGAATACCCTGTGGCGGAGCTCATGGCGAGGGAGCGGTAGGTTTAAGTGCATAGGCTTACTCATGTTTAGGCTTGGATGAGGTGTGATCTATAGACTTGTTTCTGCACTTTCTATGTTAAATCTGATGGCATCTATAGCCGTGTATGGTTTCCCCGTGAGCTTTCGTTGCCCACATTCACATTCTACTGTTCCTCCCCCAGAACAATTATACAGGGTACATTTCCTTCGCCGCTTGCTACAGCACTCTTTTCTCTCGCTATCGCCTGCAGATAGTCAGCTTCCCACATATCCAGATAAACATCTACCATCAATTCATTCTCTTTCCTTGATAATCTTCACTGCTTGGCTTTTCAGGATCGAGGTCTCATGGCGCAAGTCTGTATAGCCCCTTCTATATTAGCCATCTCTAATGCGAGTCCCTGAGAATTAACGTAAGCACCAATGTCGCACTACCCTACTCCGGAGTACACAAGAATGCAGATCCTTGTTCGTTTCACCAGAATGTGCAGTCTTGCGATTGCGCCCTTTAAACTCCTTTCCCCGGCCGAGTTGATTACTTTCTCTTGTCTGTTTCCTTGGTTTTGCTGTTGGTTCGATTGAGCCATATCACAGAAGATACCCCCCTGATTGACAACATGCCAGGTGATAAGCCATGTTACAACCCTGATGGGACTCTATCAGAGGATGATGTGCCCTGCACGTCAGATAAAAACACACATTGCTGCGGTAAAAACAGCATCTGCTTGTCTAATGGATACTGCTTGGGTGCAGACGCTCAACCCTTTGGATTGTCGCGTGGGAGTTGCACAAATCAAAATTGGGCTACTGGGTGTCCGCAAAGATGCTGGAGTATGAATTCCTTGCAGTTTTTTCACCAAAGATTGTATATTGATTGATTGGCTAACGACCACATATAGAATATGAAGGTGACAACAAGGGCGGCGGCTGCCCGATTATCAGCATCGACTACAACAATGGATGGCAGTACTGCTGCGGCAACCTGGTCTCTAACAACAATGACGTCCAGTGTGCGGCCAACACCGAGGACCGCTTTCCACTAGATACAACACAGGTGATACCTGGGGTTGGAATGCTCAGCAACTTATCCAACTTTTATGTCTCGGGGTCAGCACCGAATTCTTCCATAACCCCCTCGCCGTCGCCTCACCCGAATTTAACGACATTGATAAGCTCTAGCGATAGTGGTACGGCGGGTCATGACACGGCGATTGGAGCAGGCGTCGGAGTCCCGCTGGGAGTGATTGCATTGGTGTTTCTAGTATGGGCACTTCTTGAACGGAAGCGGGCGCAGGATACAGCTGCAAAACTGGCGGAGGTGATGAGTGGTATCCCTTTGGAGGGTGGATATCAGATGAAGAAGAATCCTCGTGTGTTAGTCGAGCTGGGTGCAACGCATTCTATGCCAGCAGAGTTGGAACAGACACAATCTGTGCCGGAGCATATGAGAGGGGCGCGATAAGTTCAGATTGATTTTCCATGTTTATATACAAGATGAGGCGTTTCATGAAATCATTTCTGGACGTCCTATATCATACTCACGACATAGAATCGATATTGTATATGGTGATCAGTCAGTTATCAGACATTCTCTGATCATCTTCTAGCGAGGCAATTAGAATACTTAAAGATGTTCAGGAGAAGTTAGGATTACCGTCATTGCTTGGCTTAGATTCCTTGGCACTACACGAGGTATGTTTGCTTTTGTCTTAACGCACATAAGCATTCGAGGCCAAACATAAGCACCAATGCTACCATAATGACACAGCAGCCTCGCCATCTCCCCTCCCCTATAAAGCCCATCGCTCCAGTCGAGCTGCTTTGTCTTTTTCTTCACTTTTACGGTCAAGTTCTTGCGGAAACTGCACGGGCCAGGTGGGCGTTCCCTATGACCCACATTTCATATTTGACAACACGGCCGACAGTAAGCCGATCAGTTACCTGAACTCGGAAGCTCCGATTTGCTGCGGCACTACTCGATTCGTTCTCAATACCTGGGGCCAGCATACCACTTGGCTAATTATGCTAGCAACGTCAGCCTGCACCATCTCCTTCCGCGAGATCATGGTGATGATGCAGGAACTAAGACGGCCGTTAATGCTTCACCGGGGTAACTACATTGGCTTCTCTAGCATGAGCGAGGCCCACACAGGCTCTATATACAGAAATGGCAGCGATTATGGGGATGACAAATTATGGGGTGCGGCTGATTCTTTCCGGAAATATCTGAGATGAACGGGAATCATCATCTATTTGCCAGTGGAGTCAGACCAAACGTACTACATATTATTTGTACGAACCCTCTAGCCGAGCGGAACATCCTGTGACAGGTTCATGGAGAGGGAGCAGTAGGTCTTGACTCCTGGTGGACTTGGATGAGGTGTTGAGTTGCACGATTATTTCAGGGGCGTCCTACACCAAATTTAACGGTAATGGCCTGACATATTTGTGATACAAACACGCATACACACCGTCGTGTATCCAAGTCATTATCCATCTTGAACCTCTCTCATGAGGTTTCTTCCACTCCTCAGCGACAATCAGATACTAATTATTCATGATACGGAGGATTATTTAGGAGGAGTGAGGATCACCGCTTCTCTTGGCCCTTTGAGACTAGGCCGCATAAGTGCCTTTGACCTAACCCCCAATACAGTAATAATTGGCACACGAGACCCTGGGAAAAAACGCCTTGTAAGCACTAACCATGCATAGCAAGAATCGGAATCCTGGCTCGCTTCCACGGGATGAGAGCCTTCTCACACTCCCTTCTTAAACCAAGCCGTGCCTGGTCACCCCATAATCACTATTTATGATTCTGTCGTCTGTTGCACAATTGTGTGAATAAATTATACCAAACACCAACAAATATGGCGGCAAATGATACACGACCATGTTACTTCCCTGACCGCACTGAGGCTTCAGATAGCACGCCCTGCTCATCAGATCAACACACCCATTGTTGCGGCACGGGCGACGTCTGTTTAACAAATGGCTATTGCTTGAGCATCGCCCACCAGCCCTGGGTCATATCACGGGGGGCTTGCACAAACCAAAACTGGGATTCTGGGTGTCCCGAACGATGCGGTATGGACCAAACTCCTTTGCCTTATTTCATCATGTGTGTATTAAAGCTCTGACGAATTGATTCTCTTTAGTCGGCGAAAACGACAACAGAGGCGGCGGCTGCTCAATCGTCAACCTCGAATTCGAAAACGATGACGGCAAATCAACGTATTGCTGCGGCAATCCAATCAGTGGCAGCAGCACCACCGCGGAGTGCCCAACCGAGAGTCAATTCACCCTAGAAGACGCACATGCAGTACCCGGCTACGCCCTCCTGAGCAATCTATCCAACTTCTACGTATCTGGCTCAGCGCCATCATCCTCCGCAAGTCCCTCTATTCTTCCGGCTCCAACAATGTCATCATCGGATAGCGGCGATAGTGACACATGCCACGACACAGCGATCGGAGCAGGCGTTGGTGTTCCGCTGGGAGTGATTGCCCTGGCATCCCTAGCATGGGCATTCTTCGAGCGGAAGCGCGTGCGGGCTATGCATAAGCAGATGTCGGCCATGCCGGCAATTAGTACCGGAATGCAACAACCTCCTGCATATGGGATTAATCAGAAAAACCAAGGGCCAGTAGAGTTGGAACAAACGACTCCTGTGGCAGAGTTAATGGAGAGGGAGCGGTAGATTTCGGTGGGTGTCATGGGTTTATGTTTACTGACGGATGGCTGGTTTTGTAGATAATATCTGGGTGTTTTATACTCCGTACATACATACATAATAACTGCAAGGTTTCAGGTTCTATATATCTATGACCTATCCTTGGGACGCCACGGTCCATCCATGGAACGAGCTCGGATAAACTGTGGAGATATCTTAAGCACTTTATTCACGTGCACTTATTTCCCGAGGTTCTCAGCATTGACATGACGAATATTCAACCCCCGATAACGAGTTCATATAGCGGACTTGAAACAACTGGGCTCTGCGATTATGCGAAACATAAAGACTCAAATTTGGGTAATGTTCGTCATCTTGTCTTCGGAGTGTACTCCGTACTGGGAGTAATCGTGTGTCGGCCAGAACCGAACATCCGTTATCCGATTATCGCGACATTGTGAACTCCACCTTCACTTTATTAATATATTGGTCTGCAGTGCTGAAATATGTATATATTGTGGGGGGAGTCCTCAATTCAGGCACAAGCGAGGCACAGAGGTAGTCCCGGAAGTGTAGGTGAACTATCGCAGAGGTTCCCACCCAGGAACCAACACCGGATATATCAAGATGCTTCTTGATGCACTGTTCACCCTCTTCGCGGGGTCTACCCTGATTTCCCAAGTGTCCGGCGCCCCGACGCTCCAGTCACGGTCGACTCCTGGTATTCTTTCCTCCTATCCCGTTGACTATCCTCATTCTTATATGTACAGATCCCTCTATCTTCCCGGAACTTCAGCGAGCGGCGCAGCTTTCGTCTGCAACGTATACCGACTGCAATGGGACTGCTTTTGATGTTACAATCACCAAGAAGATTGATGAGGCATCGACGGATACTCAGGTGAGTGCACTGAACCCGTTGTGGAGTATAAGCTGACAATGGAAGGGATATGTGGGATACTCCGAATCCAAGAAGAGGATTTCCGTAGTGATGAAGGGATCAACGACCAGTAAGTCGCGTTAGCCTATGGTCCATGTCAAGCGACAAGGTAGACTAATTATACCAGCTGCGGATTACCTGAACGACATCGACCTCCTCCTTGTCGTCCCCGAACTGTCTGGTGTGACCTTTCCAGAAGATGCAAAGATCATGCAGGGCATATCCAAGACCTGGGGTTCTGTCCACGACGAGGTAGTCTCAGAGGTCACCTCTCTTGTAGAGAAATACCCAGAGTATAGCCTCGAAGCCACCGGGCATTCTCTTGGCGGCTCTCTCACCTACATCTCCTATGTTGCTCTGTCCCAGGTATTCCCGGAGAAGGAGATCATTGGAAATGCGATTGCTGCCTATCCTATTGGCAACCAGGAGTTTGCGGACTTTGGTAGCTCGCAGAATGGCACGTTGAATCGTGGGAATAATGCCGATGACGGTGTTCCTGTGCGTATTCCATAATTACACTACTGTGTGCGGTATTCTAACATTACCCAGAATTTGTTTGTGACAATTCCCGGTTTCAAGCATTATGGAACGGTAAGCTCTCTCCGACTCCAAGTCCGAGAGGACCTGATCTAACCAAGGTTCGCAGGAATACTATAGTTCTGGGACCCAAGACTCATGCGTCGAGTGCGAAGGAGAACGCGACGAATCTTGCTCAGCTGGTAATGGGAAGGTCGGTATAACTGATGAGCATAGTTATAGCTTTGGTATTCACATGGCGGAAGCCGGATGCGGGGTATAGTTTGTTACAGATATGCGAGATGTATATATGTAGTGGTAGTTTTAGAACATGTACGTAGCCTCCAGTTGATATTCTATGAATATATGTGACTCAAGACTCAAGGATGTTCCTTGCAGCTGTACATCGACTGGCCAGTGACATTGAGTCAGCTGTAAGCCATATCACATGATCCCCGTCACAAACTTAGCCTGCCCCTCCTCTCATCTTACTCTTTTTTTCTCCACGCTTCCTCGAGTCGACCAATTCTTGCCTACGTGAGTCACGACACTACGTATGCAAAAGCCTGTTTCCAGGATTTGTGTTCCTGTCCTGGGATACTTCGAACAACTGCAGAATTCACTTTTTGTGGTCTAGTAGCAAGTATTCTCGGCCATCTCTCAGCTTGTTTCCGTCGTCTTCAACAAGGACAAAGAAGGCAGGATACTGGTGCCTGAGAGAAGTTGGACATTTAATCTCTTGGGACGGCTTCCAGGCTTGTTATTCATTCACTCACATGCAACAACGTGCGTGACTGGTTGCGTCACGTTTCCCACAGTCAGAGGGAAACTTCCATTCTTTTTATTTCGGTATTTGGATCTCTTTTGTCGGGGGTCTGGTTATTCACTTTTGACGTTATCGAGGCCGACACGGAGTCATCACCATGTCCATGTTTAGACACTCCTTTACGGTGAAAGATGAACCCAGTAAGACGGGCCGCTGGATGAGGAAGAGACATGGGAGACACAGCAGACATAGCAAGCTGAAGGCGCAGAGCAGGTCGGACAGCTTAACTGAACGGTAAGACTTGATTCTCTTATTGGACATGGACGGCGTAGCTGATGATCTATTAGTCCTGTTTCAAGCCCAGCAGTCACCTTCGTCGTGAGCTCGGAAAGACGTTTCTTCGTGGGCCACGAACATGTCATCGCTCGCTCTCCCTACTTCCGTAGTATCCTACGAGACCTGTCCATGGTTGGAGCTCATGCGAACAAGGTGGTGGAGCTGCCAGATGAGTGCGCAACCCTGACCTTGAATGGCTCGCGCATACTCTAAGCAAAAACAGAGACCCAGAAATATTCTCCTGCGTTCTCGAATACCTCTACAAAGGCGACTATTACCCCCGCCTAACCCACAACGAACTCGAGAACGCTCATGAGAGCAAGACCTCAGACCGCATCACAAGCAAAGCAACTATCCTCCACATCCGAACCCGCGACGAAATCCTCCGCGACACTGTTGTTTACTGCGCAGCAGAAAAATACGGCCTGGAAGATCTCAAGCAGCTCGCGCTCCGCAAGCAGGGTCTTCACGTAGGGATTCCGATTCCTATTATCTTGCGCTCTGCTCGGTATGCGTATGAGAACACGCCGGATTCGGATGCGGATTTGCGCGCGCATTACTTGGTTATGGTGATAAGGGCGAGGGAGATGTTTAAGACGAGTGGGACGATGGAGATGGAGATGGAGAAGGGGCATGCGTGGTTTTTTGATCTTTTTGTTGCTATGTGCAATCATATTGATGACATGGAGAGTTTTTGGTGGGTTCTTTCGCACTATATGCAAGACGTTTACTGACATTTTGCACTTTAGCAAGCAGCAAACTTTCAATTCACCCTAAAGCATTGCTGCAATGAAACTGATCGAGACGCACCCAACTCTAAACAAACGCGTTACCAGAATGCCAGTTTATCGACATCTAACAACCCATCTGTTTACTCATTGCGACATCTATCGCTACTATTTCCGGTCCTTTTTTTGATTTCGTCGGCTCGCAACTCTAACCCTGTGATTCCTTGATACATGCACGCAATTGAATTTGATCATTGGACCATACGACGCCGATATGCTCGTTTCCGCCGGTGATTTCTGTCGATTTACCTTCAGGAAGGATTAATCGCCAAACTATCTAGTGCGCAGAACACGCTTGGTGTCGAATTGTGTCCCTCATTTTCCTAATTTCAGACTTTATTTGCCTTCGTTTGAGATTGGTGTTATGTTGATATGTTGATGATATGACTAACTAGACTGACAACTGAGATACATGATATGTACCAAGCCAATTTCAAGCCAGCAAAATCGTAGAGAATACTGAAAGTCCAATTATATATGTTCAACATATTTTGTATAGCACAGCTGACAAGATATCTCCAAGCGCCATGCCCACCTTCCCTTATTTCCTTCCATACAAACGCCGAAAAGTAATGTACAGCCATAAATGCATAAGCATAAACTAAATCATGACAATCTAACGCAAAAAAGTTCAGATCTCATCCTCAGGCGCCAAATCCCACTTCCTCGTCGCCATCTTCCTAGTTCTTTTCCCCGGCGAGCCCCCCGCACCAGCCGTAACACTAGGAGCGAACATATCCTCAGCCAACTTAAGCTGATCCATATGGCGAAGCGCAGATTCAATGTCACTCTCGCGTCCGAGGAGGTTCGAGTTTCGGGATGATTTGAGGGCATTTCTAGTCCTTGGTCTTGTTGGTTGTTTGGTTGGCGAGCGGCAATTTAGTTCGCGCTCGAGG
This sequence comes from Aspergillus ruber CBS 135680, assembly GCF_000600275.1. Taxonomy (NCBI): domain Eukaryota; kingdom Fungi; phylum Ascomycota; class Eurotiomycetes; order Eurotiales; family Aspergillaceae; genus Aspergillus; species Aspergillus ruber. Next base: position 475,998 of record NW_024467313.1, on the reverse strand, counting down.
GAGGTGATTTTGGCGCGGAGTTGGTCGTTTTCGAATTCGAGAGATTGGTATTTTTCGTCAGCGGGTGGTTCAGGGTCTTCGGTTACTGTGCCGATTTGTTAGTTTTCGGGTACTAGCGGGGGATTCAAGAAGAGTGCTTACTGTGGAAGCCACGGGAGAGTAATTCAATCTTCTTATCCATATGTTCATCGTTGTATCCGGTCTGGTCGTCCCAGGCACTCTGCCACCTCTTCCTTTCTTCTTCCATCTTTTCGTCCATCTCAGCCCAACATTCCTCTCGCACTTCTTGTTCCACCGTGAGACATCTTTCGTCGCTTGCCTTCAGATGCATTTCAAGCTCTGCATGTGCGACTTCTTCTTGTGTAAGCCGCACAGAGAGGTTCTCATTTTCAGAGGTCAATCGTGCAATTACAGTCAAGGCATTTTCAAGTTCTTCATTTAATGCCGGATCTGGTGAGTTCCGCCCATGATATGATACCCTCGGGGAGCGCAAGGTGGCCGAGAAAACGCTCTCAGCTGGAGAAGGTGCACGAGCTACAGCAACATCCTTGGCCAGAGCAGAGTAGCGGAGGATCTGCGAAGTAGCATTATAGTCCCCCAGAGGATCAGCTGTGACTATCATGACTGCTTTTTGTGGTGCACGACTATGAGACGAGTTTGAGGATGGGAATGAGTTAGAGAAGAGCAGTTCAGTCAGCTTGCACTGTCTGTACGGGACAAGAGACGCCTTGCCGTCTTGGATTTCGCTTTGCATTTGTAAGCACTGTCCCAGGTACATCAGACTTTCATTTATCTTTCCAGCTTCAGCAAGGGTTGAGCCCGCAGTTTTGGCAGTTCTTGCTCGCTCAGAGCCTAGAAAAAGGTTAATACCGATATGACGATATTTTGGTATGTATTACTCACCAGCAAGATCGGCAACAGTAAGAGTATTTCCGACCCATGTCTCCTCGCCAGTGATCTTATGTCTCATTCTTCTCTTGACCTCAAGGCAAAAGAATCCATGGCTCCGGGAACTGACACTGTTTGCGCCGGTTCCAGTAACCTTACGCTCCGTAAGTCCGACATCGAGAATAGCCAGCGCCTCTTCATAGGTGCTGCAGGCGATCTTTCTCAGTGAGGCGACAACCTTCCGATCGGGTGACCCTTCAGTGTACTTGAACATGACGGGCCGTCTCCGGTCCTTCTGGTTGTTCCCCGGTTGACGGGAACTTCCTTGCCCAGGAGTAATAGCGGGGGACAAAAGATCGAAGATTCGGTCATTGTACACTTCGTACATAGAGACGAGAACCATATACTCGGACTTCGGGTTCAAATCCGGGGCGAAATGACTAAGGTCAGGTACTCGCGGCAACACGCTGGGGCGCTGGGGCATCTGTCGACGGGGGAAAATCAGGGCGGGCATCGGGTCCTTTGAAGATTGAAATTCTGATTTAGCAAGACTATTTATGATCATCCTTGGGTGTATATGTGACGTTGATGGGGATCCAGGAACCAATCGTATAGAGGAATCTTTAGGCACATTGTTCGAATCTCCACGGTCTGGGCTCTGAGAAGGTCTGCGACTGAACCTGAGGGGTGAAGTAGGGACCGAAGGTAGACTTGGGTAAAGCCGTCCGAAGACTGAGGTTTTTTGCATCAACTTTGAGGGAAGAGGATTCCTTACCACCAAAGGGGTATTGCCTCTAGACGAGCTTATGGGAGTCTGGGCTCTCGAGTTCCTTCCACGGTCCGCATTTGGGTCGCCGTAAACTGCTTCGAGGAAAGTCTGGGCCGCGAAAAACTGGGCCTCGCAGGGATCCGATGCGGCGACGGATGCTAATAGGTTGGGGTTGATTGAGTTGTCCGGGGGTTTAATAGTGGGCTCTAACGCTTTGAAGATCACATCCAGGGACATTTGTGTAAGTCCTCTTTGCGATTTCGAGCCGAGAATGGTGTGACTCTGGATATTGTGATGGTTAGCATCGCTCTGTTTCATTTTCCTCAACGAACTCCAACCTTTCCACTTCCAGTAACGCCCAGTGTAGCGATCAATCCATCTCGACCCTCAAGCAATACACCCCTGATAATATCATTCATGCCTGTGTCCTGGAAAACATCTATTTGCGATGCTGCCTCGTCAAAAACCTGCGTGAACCCGAATCTCTCCACAGCTCGTTTCCTCGAATCGGCGGGAGGTTGCAGCGTGATGTGGGTAGCGGCCGGGAGCGGAACATCCTGGCCATCTTCTGCATTTTCGATATTATGCTCCGGGGGATCAACAATCAAGCAACGATCCGGTTGGATGTCTCTTGGCTGGGAAATCGGAGGCCGAAGACGGAGATAAACTTGAAACAGAATGTTCTGCGAAGGTTTGGGGGTGGGATTCATGATTGCAATTGCTCCACTAGTTGTCGGTATTGAGTTTAGAGCCCGAGACTGCATACAGTGATGCTGCTGGAAGTGACGTGGTGGAGAGTCGAGGAGAAACAACAGCGAGATGCGTGGCCGGTGGAGGCTCGCTTTTGCCCGTTTAGGCAAGCCGCAGTTGGGGGGACAACGGTTATATGGGGTAATTATAGCATTGATCACCTATCCTGCTTACTCATCATTTTTTTTAATATCACATGACTTACAGCATCATAGCTTCACCTGGAAATTGACATCAAAGATAAATAAAAGAACTTTATCGCATAGACCTCTGTACTTGTAGATATTGCTTAATATTTTATGCAAAAATAAAAAAGAAATAAATCTCCGGTGTTGTTGTAAATTGTATACCCGTCTATTCGGTCTACTTCGTAGCCCGCTCCAGATTCCCCGAGGCCACCTCTCCAACTCGTCCCAGCTCGACACCTGACAGAGACATCTCTACATCCACACGGCTCGACAGAATTTAACGGGTATTGCGCAAGCGCCCTGTTGCATTGGACTTGATCGCATCTCCTCACATCCAGAATCTACCAACCTCCTAATCTCCCCGTCGATAGAAAATCAACCGTCCTCCACCTCAACGAGATCGCATAGCCCATCATGTTGTCCTTCCTATCATCGAGTATGTCCAATATGCGCCAATCGCTGGCACAGGTTCTCAACTTCGCGCTGGTCCTCTCTACGGCTTTTATGATGTGGAAGGGACTGTCGGTAGCTACGGCCTCCTCGTCGCCCATTGTTGTTGTCCTGTCTGGGTCTATGGAGCCAGCTTTCCAGAGAGGCGATTTGCTCTTCTTGTGGAACCGGGCTCCACGCGCTGAATTGGGAGAAGTTGTGGTTTACAATGTCAGGGGCAAGGATATTCCAATCGTGCACCGTGTTGTGAGGACATTCCCTGAGGTCGAGGGGAAGGCGAAGCAGGTTAAGGAGATTGAGGAGTATGTCTACATTTCTGCCCTCGTGGGTTTAGTTTATCTGATCGTTGCTAACGTATGCTTGTTTAGTGCCTCGACCGTGTCGAACAATATGCTCTTGACCAAGGGAGACAACAACGTTGCCGATGACACTGAGCTCTACGCGCGCGGTCAGGAATATTTAAATCGAGAGGAAGATATTGTGGGTAGCGTGCGCGGGTATATCCCGATGGTTGGATATGTGACTATCATGCTCAGTGAGCATCCTTGGCTCAAGACGGTGTTGCTGGGAATTATGGGATTAACGGTGATGCTGCAACGGGAGCAATAGACACTCATGCTGGGGATAAAAAGCTATCGATGATATGAATTGCATGTTTCTGTTATTTTGGGTTCTATTGCGCTGGCATGATTGTTGCAGTCGCGTATACGAAAAGTTTGATATATTTAGATGTAAGCGGAGTATCATTGGTGTGAACCAGTGTTAGCTGGATGAAACAGGAACATAGAAACCCAGAAAGCTTTTTATGGCTGAGAGCCATTTATAGACCAGTCAACACCTTGGAGACGTCACTTCCCCCCGCCCACCGCCGCCCCGCTGCGACCTCTTCAGAGTCATTCAATTAATCAGTCACTAATTCTCTGCTTTTAAGCCTGAATTGTAAATTTTTTTTTTTTTTTTTTTTTTTGGCTTGTCTTCATCCCTACCACGTTTCCTCTAGCCAGTTATTCATCCCCCTCCTCTCCTGGCTGTCATCTCCTTACCTCCATCCTCTTTTCGCACCCCGTACTTGCCCCTCCACAGATCGCTATCATGGGCAGCCAAAAGCGGATAGCAAAGGTACGTAACAAGATCGCTGCTAAGCTTCGTCTAGCAACGTCTATTCATAGTACTAACTATTTCGTAGGAGCTAGCTGAGCTTGTCGATTCCCCTCCCGAAGGTATCAAAGTCGAGCTCGCAAACGAAGCAGATCTCTACGACTGGAAAGTCTACTTGAACGGCCCCGAAAGCTCCCCTTTCCACGTACGTCCATGCTATCTACTCTTACTTAGACCAATAACTCATTTAACTAACGAAAATAGAACGGCACGTTCCTAGTCAAACTCAAGTTCCCCAACGAATACCCCTTCAAGCCCCCCGCGGTCAACTTCGCAACGAAGATATACCATCCGAACGTTACAAATGACGATAAAGGAAGTATGTGTCTGGGGATGCTGAGGCCCGACGAGTGGAAGCCCAGTTCGCGGGTAGTGGCGGTACTGCAGTTTGCTCGTCAGCTGCTGGCCGAACCAATGCCGGACGATGCTGTTGAGGGACGGATTGCGGAGCAGTACAAGAATGATCGGGCGCGGTATGAGGAGGTGGCGAGGGACTGGACACGTCGGTATGCGAACGAGAAGGCATAATGGGCACACCCGGTGGACAGACAGAATGCTTTTACTGGAATCGGATTTGGGTTTCAGGCGGTCGCTGGATGGTTGAAGATCATAATAGCGTCCGGCCGTTTCTTATGCAATCGCCGCACGCTTGATCTGCTCTTGGAAACACTTAGAGACATCACAGTACAGACATGGTGAACAGGGCCAGCATCATTCTTATGGAGGCGCATTTGGAAACCGACATTTTTATCATCAATCGAGCGCATCGAGATACGGTTTTCTTGACGGATACGTCTTGGTTATTATGCATAAACTATACAGAATTCTTAAATTGCACAATGCAAGCATAGTTTCACATTACAAGCGATTCCACATGTCAGCAATATATCTCTTGCAAGAGAATGAACCTTTAAGGACGGTAATGGTATCCGACAACCCAGCAATGTATCTACACTGACTGTTAATCCCATACATCATGTGCCCCAACATCTCCATTCCTGTAACCGCATATCCACAATCACATGGTCTACACTTACAATGGCATTCCACTTGCGGTAAAATCTGAAGCACAGAATGTCTTTGATACTGGAAGAATTTACTGTGGTATCTGGTTGATTGACAATATGTTTGGAAGCTTGTAATCAGTATTACCAGATATATTACCCTGTATGGATAGTAAATGATCTTTACGAAGCAATGGGCATAAATGGATGTGTGAGGTACAATGGAGAACACTGCTTTGTATTATTGAATAAATGAAAGATTATTGATCGTCCATGTGATCAAAATTCGTATTCTACTGACACCGATGAGCTCTGGATACCCCGTACTCCGTACATATGTTTTCTCCATCCTCTGTTCTAGTGAAATCCTCAAAAAGGAGATTCAGCTCTCCTCCCGGCCAGAACCCAGACGCAAGGCAAAAAGCACATACGACAAGCTACAAGCTACACTACCGGTGTACAAAGTACGAATCCTGGAAAATAGACGGAGAAACCGGAGAATTCCCGGCATGTCGATCGTCCAGACTAGTCAGAGATATTCCTTTGTCCAGAAGCCAGAAGCATTTCGGAACCACGTCTGTATGAACAGATAGAGTTAGTCTAGCAGCGCCGGACTGCCAAACACCCGACGGATTGGGACTCCCGAGGAGCGACTCATGTCGACCGAACGATCGTGGAAGATGCTTGGAAGGAATCGGATGGGATACTAGTGTAGTAATATTAATCATAAGGACGAGATTGGGCCGGACCATCGCAATAATTCCACACTTGTGCTTGGTCTGGGCTTGACCCTTTTATTTTCATATTATTATTTCCATTTTACCCTCCCGGGAGCGTGCTCGACTCCCTGTACAGGGCCGTTGATGTGGATCCGACGCTAGCAGTCCTTGAAACCAACGAGAAAAAAGAGACAGCTCCACTCGCTAGTTAATATTCTGGCCCTGATGATGGATTGATGACGACCCGTTCACTCGGAGACGGATTCTGGATTGGAAACAAAGTTAATGAAATGGAAAAAAACAGGTTACAGGACAGAAACCTCGGCGCGGGTGTCTTTGCAAGAGGGAACTGCTCCGGTAGGTGAAGCAAGTCATGTCATATCCATAGACAGACGATCCAGTGGGCGATACTAATCTTATTCTCTTCGCAGAGATTTCCATGTGCTTGACTTTTTAGCGTCTACCAGATGGCAAGAAGTAAGATTATGATGGACCAAACCAAGCCCTGCGAAATGAACCGGAAAAGAATCTCCATCCATCTGTATTTCTGATCTGTCTTTGTATAACGTGTACCTGTAAAGATGTGCGAAAAGTATGTACAGCAGTTCGTCGTAGGTTCGCTTCCTTTTGTGCTCTGTATACTCCCAGGGACCCTGAGTAGGTTATATATCAATCCTTCTTAAATCCCTGTATAACGGTAGACTTCATTATCCCCGGACGGAACGGATCGCGAGCCCCGCGTTGCCTCATCTAACTGAGTCAAAAGGTAAAGAGAAAGCTAAAGCGAGTCAAAGGGTAAGGCGAGAGAGTGATAGGAAGAAGCCATTGGTAGACGCATGGATGGATGCAATGTAGGGTGTGTGACCAGTCACGGAGGTTTACCCCTGCAGGCGGTGCAGATTTGATGAATGTAGACTCTGGAGGTACTTCTATGCCCTCTATCACCACAAGTGACAACTAACCCGGAGTACAGAGTACTCACAAGTCGAAGCAAAAGAAGCGACATATATCAAGATATCCCGCATAGAGGAGAAGTTGTTTCTGTTCATCTGAAACACCGATACCGTTTTACCAGGTACCGGACCGTACCGTACCATACCAAACAATACCACGCTAGACCGGACAGGGAGCTCAACCATTTGCTTCCTTTTTCTCCTCTCCTTTTCTACAACCTCAACCCTCTTTCTCTTTCTTCTTCTACTCTCCATTCTTCTTCTTTTTCCTCCTTGTCGTCTCTCATTCTCTTCCCCTTGAACCTCTGGTAGGATCGTGGGATTCGTTCGGATGGACTGACTTCATTGTTGCATCGCGTTGCTGCTGGGGGCTCCCTGACGTTCGTTTGGCTGTCAATCTACGGTTGACGTCCCGGTAGCCTCGTCCCGTTTAATTACCTTTTACCTTTGCTTTTTCACTCTTTCGCATTCTTAAAGGGGTTATCTCTCGCTCGTTGTTGCGGTTATCTTTACACCTGTGTTGAAAGCTGTCTCTCCCAATTGCCCGGAAAGACAGTAAGCGCTCGCTACCATTGACGATTCCCACGTTTCGCATATCGACAAATGTCCAGCAGGTCCTGGGTGCTACTATCTCGTGGCCATGGTCACAGAAAATGGAGAATTTCGATATCCGCCTCGCGTGGGCGAATTTGATATCCCCAGCCGTCGCAGAGTCCCCCCTCCTCCACGCCTCGATCCGTTAAGGTTCCATCCTCCCGCTCCTCCTACACGTCCTGCAACCTCCCACTCCCAGGGCGCTCATTCTCGTTCCAACTCCCCTCGTTTACCGCCTGCTCCGTTTAGAGCAAGAGGTCCTCTCCCCCATGGACATTGGCCACCACCGCCGGAAGAGCTAGTGTCACCGTGTCCGTCACCTCAATTCGGTCCGGATTATAGCGCCTATTTTGACTTCAATCCGCCCAGAGCAACACATCGTGCCCCAACGTTTCCTGCGGTTTCTAACGAGCCGGTTCCAACATGGCGCCACATGGACGGCGAAGGCGACCGCCTGTCCCACCGGAAGATGCCTCCAGGACGGGCTGGTCTGCGAATTTCCATGTCCGCCTCTCGCCTGAATCATCAAAAGCGTGCCAAGGGCCACCATTCACGCGAGCGTCGTCCAACTGATACCAGTAATCCTCAAGCATTAAACTTGCCGCGGGCTACGCCAAGTAGCTCGCTGGATGCCTACGGGGGCAATGACGCTCTTCGATCTAGTGTCAACTCGGCAATGACCTCGCGCTCCAGTATCGAACAAAACAGTGGAACTGAGCGTAGCAGTGTTTTGACGAAAAGCAGCTCCGTCACCGACCTTTCACCCGATACCCCCGATGGACCGGAGAAGGATGGTGGTATGAGCGTCGAAGATGCCATTTCCATGTATTTGGATGGCTTCAGCGATGTGACAGAAGAGCCGTCTTCGCCAGATCTCCATGCGGAAGACAAATCGCGCCCGTCGAGCCCACGACCGTCAACAACAATGACCATGGACACTTATGATGAACAATCGCCCGATATAAACCCCGTGGAAAACCTCCCTCCTGTACCACCGCTTCCGGAACTGCAACCCATGGGCCAGAACCAGCCGTATCAGGAACTCCTCGATGATCAATCATCGACTCACGAAACTCCTAATGAACATTCTCATGAAACCTACCACCACGAGCCGACATCCCCCGCCAAGGACCCAGGGATTGCCAGGCAAGAATCTACCATTGTCATTCCTGGTGTCGTTCCGCCACCGCTTCTGCCAGGAACCGACACGCGTGACCGCTATGGATTCCGAAAGGCTAGTAATCATGTCCCGATCGAGCGCTACAATGCCTGGAGTCGCCCGTATTCTTCCTTTGCAGCCAACCGGAATGTGAAGTGGATGGAACTTCTCAGGGAACACGGTTTGGAGACGAAGGAACCAACACGGTTTCCACTGCAGTCCTCGCGTGTGAAGCGTTTCGTGCGTAAGGGTATTCCATCCGAATATCGAGGTGCGGCGTGGTTCTATTACGCCGGAGGCTTCGAGCTTCTGGACCGGAATCCGGGACTGTACGATGAATTGGTTCAGAAGGCCATGATATCGCCCTCCAACGATGACAAGGAACACATTGAGCGTGACCTCCATCGGACGTTTCCCGACAATATTCACTTTAAGCCTGAGCAGGGAGCCAGCTCTGGTAGTAGCAACCCGCAGGGCACGGTGGTTGAGACTCAAATGATCCAGTCTCTTCGGCGTGTCCTATACGCATATGCGCTTCACAACCCGAAAGTTGGCTACACCCAATCGCTCAACTTCATCACAGGAATGCTTTTGCTGTTTCTCCCCGAGGAAAAGGCGTTCTGGATGCTGCACATCGTCACCTCTTTGTACCTTCCGGGAACACACGAGATTAGTCTAGAGGGTGCGAATATCGACCTTTGGATTCTCATGGTTCTCCTCAAGGAATCGATGCCGAACATCTACAGCAAAATCGCAGCCACGGGTCCTGGCAGCAACAAGGCCCGTGCTCCGGCTCTCACCGTTCACTCGCGACTGCCTGATATCACGCTTGGATTGACGAATTGGCTCATGTCGATATTCATCGGAACTTTGCCATTGGAGACAACCTTGCGTGTTTGGGACGTCTTCTTCTATGAAGGGTCCAAGACTTTCTTCCGTGTGTCCCTGGCCATTTTCAAGGCATGCGAAAAGGACATTCTCGCTGTCTCTGATCCCATGGAGGTGTTTCAAGTTGTTCAAACGGTTCCCAAGAAATTACTGGATGCCAACACACTGCTGGACGATTGTTTTGTCCGACGCCATCGCGTGGGACAAGGTCGAATCGATGAATTGCGGGCACAACGACGTGCGGCCGTTCGACAGGATAAGATCCGACGATCCATGGCGATGACGCAGGGCCAACTTCAAGCAGCTACTGATGAATGGCCGACTCAGCGATCGCGCACTCCGATCCCGGGACTTGTCGCAGATTCATGGCGACACATGAGGAGACATCATCACGCAGTCCGGTGACTGTGATTAAAAAGAAGAAATCTATCCCCAATGATGCTGGTATTGTTTTTTTTTTGTTTATTTCTCTACATTGATACCCAAACGGCGCTGTTCTGTTTTCCTCATACCCTCCTTTTCACTACTTTTTTTTTTTTTTTCCTTTCCATCCGCAGGAGCCATTGGATTTTGATTTTCAGTGGCCAGATCGGTTACGATTGCGATCGTCCACTCCCTAATGTTTATTCTCATTTTGTTACCCAATTGTTATTGATGAAGGAGCTCATGGAGCCGGCGTGTCTGTGTTTTGATTCGGAGATCGGAGATGAAATACCCACCGGACGGACTATGTGTACATAGCTCGGAAGCATAACCATGGATCTACTTGAACCATGATTCATTGATCTTGCAGCAGTAGCCGATCTTGACGTAGGGCTGACCTTTGGTTCGGCCACAGTAGTCCCTCGCTTTTGGCCGCTTTCGGAAAGCGTGAACTCTCAGCTGAAGTTTCTTTCGTCCCTTTTATTTTCACTTTTTGCATTCACCCCTCTTCTTGTCTTCCTACCACCTCATTCACCGGTATGCAACGATGAGTGGACAGGCGGCTAGTTACTATAATCCTTCCCAAGGCTTTGAGGAGGCTCCTCCTCAGCAGCCTCAGCAGCCTTACCAGCAACCTTACCAGCAGTCTTACCAGCAGTCTTACCAGCAGCCCGTTTACAACCCACAGCAACAGCAACAACAGCCGTACGCTCCCTACCCGAACCAAGGCGTTCCTGAATCCAAACCCCCGGAGCATCCTCCCACATACGACCAAGCTGTGTACGGTTTCGATGAGGCGTTTAAAATCGAGAAACCCAAGCTGAACGATCTCTGGGCCGGTCTTTTGGTGCGTCCCTCCCTTCTTTCGTCCCCCTTACCGAAACCAACAACTGCTAACAGCTATTTTATAATAGCTTATTGCAGTCTTCCTCGGCTACGCCGCTATATCCGGTCTTACCATCCACCGCTATGCGAAATACAAAGGCTTCAATGGTGGCGGCATCTACGACGCCGGTAATGAGGTCTCCCTCAACACGAACACACTGGTGCTATTCATATTCGTCCTCTGCGTCGCGATCGTATTTTCTTGGGCTTATTTTATGGGTGCGCGGTTCTTTCCGAAAACATTTATTTGGGTGACTGGGATTTTGAATATCGTTCTTGCGCTCGCGACGGGAATTTACTATATCTGTCGCAAGCAATATGGTGGTGGAATCGCATTTCTGGTATTCGGCGTATTTGCGATAATCTGTTTCATCAGTTGGATCCCGCGCATCCCGTTTACAGCGTTCATGCTGCAAACTAGCATGGATGTTACAAGGAAATACGGACATGTGTTTGTTGTGAGCGCACTTGGCGGAATCGTGGCTGTCGCCTTTGCGGCTTGGTTCTCCGTTACCCTGGTTGCGGTATACGTCGCCTACGAACCAACAAGCAGCAGCAGCGGTCGCGCGGGCGCTGTTGACGGTCTCTCAGGCACTAGCAGCGCGGGCAATCCCTCCTGTAGCAACGGCGGCTGCAGTCGCGCACGGGTTATCGGACTAGTCGTGTACGTAACCTTCGCGATGTACTGGGTTAGCGAGTGGATCAAGAACACCGTGCACACGACCATCGCAGGCATCTACGGCTCGTGGTACTATTTCTGCGGCGAGGGCCTAGGCGGACAGGGAGGCAAGAAGATGCCCAAGGGCTCGACGCGTGGTGCATTCAAGCGCGCAACGACGTACTCCTTCGGCAGCATCAGTCTGGGAAGCTTGTTCATCGCAATCATCAACATGCTCCGCCAAGCATGCTCTATTGCCCAGCGGCATGAAGCCGCAGAGGGAAACACCATCGGTTGCGTATTCGCCTGGATCCTAGGATCCTGCATCAGCCTCCTCGACTGGCTCGTCACCCTCTTCAACCGCTATGCCTTCTGCCACATCGCGCTCTGGGGCAAAGCCTACATCCCCGCCGCAAAGGACACATGGGCTATGATGCGCGATCGCGGTGTCGACGCCCTCGTCAACGACTGCCTCATGGGCCCCGTGCTTACAATGGGAAGTGTGGGCGTGTCGTATATCTGTGCGTTGCTAGCATACTTGTACCTCCAGTTTACGAATCCCGGGTATAACGCGGACGGCAACTTTACGGCGGTGATTATGGCATTTGCGTTTGTGATTGGGTTGCAGGTTGCGCAGATTTTCCTGACGCCGGTGGGATCGGGGATTGAGACGATTTTTGCGGCCATGGCGTGGGATCCTGAGGTTATGATGAGGGAGCATCCCGGGTTGTATCAGGAGTTGATTAAGGTTTATCCTAAGGTGCAGCAGGCTGTTCATGCTTAGATTGTACAAGTATTTTGGTATGGCATGGTATGGAATGTCGGTGTAAATGTATGTACTAGTGTTTAATGTTGTAATGGATCATTAATGCTATTGTTATTGCTATTGCTATTGCTATCAAAATCGTTCACTGGTAACACACCTCGTCAGATTAACCAATACCCAAGCCAGCATCTTGACCGTGGCTGTCAACAATTTAACCACTAGGTCTAACCCCCAGAACAACACCCTCAACACTCCCCGTGCGATAGAAGGTAGTTTTTCTCCCTCCCGTGAGGAACTAGGTCCATACCGGCCGTATTTCTCAAGGTCGAATTCTTCGATCACGATTTGTTTGTTTTTTTGTTTCTTTTGTTTCGGTCCTCGGGGGTGGGGTTTGCGGAGCCAGTTCCAGAAGAAGGGTTTGGGGGTATCATCGCTGGGTTTTTGCTTATCGTTGTCAACCGTGCTTGTGTTAGGACCCGATTTAACTCCCTCCACAAGAGCACATCCCATCACCGCATCATCCCTCTCCGCAACTGATGAAACCAATTCCTGCCTTGTACTCTGATTTTGAAACCGTCCAGTTCCCATCCCCATCTCCATTCCCATAAGAACACCCCTGCTCCCCTCATCCGCAACAGCAACGGCCAGGACCCCCGCAACTACGGAGTCAATCGCGTATAATGATGGGATCGTCGCGATGACTGCTCCCGAGGAGATATGTAGTGTTTTAGTAGAGAGATCTAGGGATGCTAGTGGGCCATCTGTGTCCGTGAGTGGGAGAGTTGAGGTACGTGGTGTTGGTGCGAGGTGGGAAGAGTCTGTGGATGTGGAGTTTGAGGGTGTGGGTATCGTTGCTAGGATTGTTGGTGGTTGAAAATTGTTATCGTTTGGTGATGGTGCCGAGACGGTGATATGTACAGCACCAGATCCCTTAGACCGTGCAGGTGAAAGCGGGATTCCAGCAGCACCAACCAGTGCTGGCGTACTCTGTTTTGAGAACGATGGATGTTCAAGCGTGAATAAACGAAGATCTTGATTCCACACCAAACGACAAGATTCCTGCTCTTCCGCTCGTTTAAGCGCTTTCCTTTCCGCCTCTAGCGCTTCCGATGGCGTTAGATGCTGCTGTTTCACGAGTTCGTCGACCTGCTCAATGGCGAGCATTGCTGCTATGCGAGATGAAATTACTGAAACGAGGCCATCGTTTGGGGGTTCGCGACGGGTGCAATTCTCGAGGGTTAGGGTCATGATTGGGATGCTGTTGGTTGGTTTGGAGGGGTTTGTTCGGGAGATTGTTAGCTCGGTGGGGGTGGTGAGTCGGAGGGTGTAGAAAGAGTGTTGGTGTTGGGAGGAGCTGAATGTAAATGTTGTTGGGTCGGTTCTGCTACAGGTCAGCGGTTGCTTTCAGCAAAGAGAAGGTGGGTAGAGGGTTACCGTGTGAGGCGCAAATTGAAGTTTGTAGTAGGATAATCTGGTCGTTGGCCATTGGCAGCTTCCCAAAGGCCTTGGAGATCTGCTGTAGAGGAATACAGTTCCTCTGTAGAGTCGAGAACACCCGGTGGAAAGTCCATTACACTTGCCGGCACGGTTTTCGGTCCTAGGGTACGGTCGATATCCGGCTCCGGCGAGAGGACCAGACCCTTTTGTTTCTGGTGGGATCTTGAGTTGCTGCTTGATAATTGCGGATAATAGTCCTGCTGATTGAGAGGCAGATTCGGATTATACCGCGGAAAGACTGATCTAATGGGAATGCTCAAGGCTGAGAATCTCCCCGGAGACCGATTCTCCACAAGCGTACTTGAGCTAGATAAAGCCACTCGCTCCGGCTTCCGTTCCTGCCTCTTCTCATCACCATCTCCTCGACCCACACCATGCAGTCTATCAGAGAATTTTGCAGCTGGCTTGGTCACATGTGTTTTTGGCGGTGGCTTTGGCGGTTGGATGACTTTTGCATTCTCCCTAATCTGACGGAGCACGGCGTCGGTTTTTCGGGAACCTTTTAGGTCTTCTAGGAGAGTTGGTGTGGATGAGGAAGTGTTGTCGACTAAGACTTTTCTGCCTCTGCCTCCTCTGGAGGGAAGGTTTTCTTTGGATGATGATGTTGGGGTGAGAGGGGGAAAGAGGCGGAACTGGCTCATTTCATATATATTCTGTTGATAGGTCAGCTGATTGATCTAGTTAACTGAACGACGACATACTTTACAACAGAATATTCAGACAGACAAGAAACTTTAGTCGAAGAAGATAAAAGTATACTAGTTGATGCAGCTGAGGGAGATGCAAGCAGACAAGGTTTCGTTCTCAGCGGGAAGAAGGACATATATCATCACACCCGCCCTCGTCTGAAGAATTGCACGGAAAACCATCGGGGCGTCAAGCTTGCACCAAAATGGAGAAAGGCCGTTGTGCTGCATGAAATGTGCTGCACTGTTCATCGCCGGCGCTTAAGCTGGCCAGCCGGTGATTGGCTACTCTTCGACTGTTGATAGCATGATTTTGATCAGGGCGCTTCGACAGGACAATCAAATTGATTCTTGTTTATATGACGTTGAGAATATCTGGCTTTGAATGGATTGGATGGGAGTTGTTGGTGTTATTTGTGTAGTCAGGTCTGAGTATCACATGAAGAAATTTTGAAAATATGTACAGTGGTATAATAATATATCAGTTTTCCATGGCCTCTTCGTGAACCGAGTACGTCAGAGCTTCAGCCATTGAAATGGCTCCCTCCATGTTATCCTTGTTATACAAAAACAAGCCCTGCAAAGCCGCAGCGCTGGTGGTTCTCGACCGATCGGCCTGTTGACCATTCTCGTCCTCAATCAGCCCAAGCTTCTCCAATTTCGTGAGGAATGTGTGTCGATAAGCGCCAGTCGTATCGAGTTCCCCGTAGAACCGATCCCAGAGGCGGCCAACTTGGTAGCGGGTGACGGCGCCCAGACGGACAGTCATGTCTACCCGGCCAGGTCGGACGAGAGCCGGATCGAGACGGTCGACATGATTCGTGGTCAGGAAGAGGACACGCTCCTCGGCGCTAGCAACACCATCCAGGGCGTTGAGGAGTCCGGAGAATGTTACGTTAGCGCCACGGTAGCCGTCTACGTCTGTTTGTCGACGGTTGGCAAAGGCCGCATCCACATCTTCCAGCAACACTAGTGTCCGATTGGGAACAATGGTGAGAAGATGGTTTAAGCGGTCGTCGGTAAGCCCACGCTCACTCAGATTCAGGATTGCGATATCATAGTCCAACTCGCCAGCCAGAGCCTGAATAAACGAACTTTTACCCGTACCCGGTTGCCCGTAGAGTAGATACCCACGACGGTAGGGAATCCCACGATCGTGATACCACTTGCCGCTTTCCAGGAAGTCTTTGACATCCATGACGATACGCTCCTTAACGCCCTCGTCAAGAATCACTGATTCCAACGGACGCTTCCGCCGTGGATGTCCAAATGGCCTCCATTCCGTACCCCAACTGTTATAGATAGTCGTCTTTCCTTCATGCGCCTTGGCTGCAAATGCGTGTGCCTCCGTGAAGAGCTCTTCAAAAACATGTCGATGAGAGTAGAGCGTGGTCAACGTAATGGTCTCCCACGGCCGGCCCGTCTGCAAATCAACAGACTTGGCCTCCCGCATTCGATTGACAAAGATAAACGCATTCTTATACCGCAAGACATGCTTTCCAGGCCCAGGAACTAGTGCGAAATGTGTGTGAATCGCTCCGTTCGAATGCTCGACCTTTTGCGTTTGGATAGAGAGATGGCGCATCCCGGGCGTTAACCGTTGGAGTAACGAGTCCATGAAACCGGACTTTGCGGCCGTTGTGCGAGCAGTAGTATGAGATTGTTGGTATAATGTCATCCAGTGCAGAAACCACGGGTACGAATCATCCTTGATGCTGATTTCGACATCCACGAGCATCCGTCTTCGGAGGAGTGCAGCGCCATGTCGAAGGCCTTTTTGTGCGAAACTCAGACCTGCTCCGAGACCTGCAAGACCAAAGCCCTATACAGCGTAGAGTTAGCGACTTTCCTATGCCTTATTCTATATAGTAACGTACCGCCGTGAAGAAAGGATTGCTGGTGAGCTGGGACAGGTAGCTTCCGTCTCCAGAGGACTGCGCCGCCGCCTGAACCGCATCTTTTCTTTGCTGGATCAGATCGCCAGACGAGGGCAGCCCCGGAGCATTGGGCGGTCCATTTGGCTCCATTCCTCTGTAATTAACTCAATGACTGGTTGTTGGTGGAATTCATCCATCTTCATCAGATAACGATAAAAGCGTCATCGGAGTTAAGATGGTCCGACGACCGTTCGGGAATAAGGGTCTCAAATTGGATTGATGAAACCCATCAGTATTTCAGGTGTCTCTAAAATTGAATGAAAGGCTGGATGAGACAGTGTTCATTCAAGTTCACCCGACTTGGTGACTCGTGTTGCTATTTCCCTCCCCACCCCGCGGAGGGACTGAAATGACCGAATCCGTCAATGCGGAGATAACGAACTTAACATTAACATCCATGAATTTTCTCGGCCTTCTGAATTCATAGGTTGATTGGATGACATGATCCTGCAGCTTCGTGGCTATAAAGCATTGGACTATATAAGAATCAGCGATAACCTGGCATTGTATTGTCTGACTGCCTATACAACAGCTTCGACTCCGCGACAACGAAGATTCGCAAATGCGATCATACCAGCGCTGGTTCTTCTTCTTTCGCAAACAGACTAGAAGTACGCCTCCTTGTTCCAATCTACTTTTCGCAAAGCGCAATATGAGTTCGTCAACAGCGGCTGTCCTCTATGCCCTCACGGTCTCTACTTCTCCAATCTCTCCTGGGCCAGAGGATGCGTCAAAGAAAAGCCATCATCTTCAGGAGGGGTTCAAGAATCCATGGGAGTGAGCATTTGAGAAATTTCCAGAGAGCAAAAAGCACATATGATTAACCAACTATACAGTTCGTGGTACCAACATGACTTCTTTGGGATCCTCGGACACATGGTTCAGTAAGACAAACCAACTACCTTTCATTGACCAAAGTAATTCCTAACCTAGTCTGTTAAAGCCGCCGGGTATCTGGTAAAGGTAACGTCCCCGACACGAAGCCTCCAACCGTACCAGTCCAGAAACCCGAGTTCCTCCCCTCCCGAGAAACATCCAACCTACGAGCAACATGGCTAGGCCATGCATGTTACTACGTCGAATTCCCCAGCGGCCTGCGAGTCCTCTTCGACCCGGTCTTCGAGGACCGCTGCTCCCCTTGCTCCTTCATGGGCCCGAAGCGTTACACAAAGATGCCGTGTGAAATCAAAGACATACCCGTTGTCGACGCAGTCGTGATCTCACATAACCACTACGATCACTTGTCGTATCCAACCGTGAAGGAGATATCTGAAAAGCATCCGAATTGTCATTTCTTCGCTCCGCTGGGGAACAAGGCGTGGTTCGACAGCTGTGGAATTAATAATATGACTGAACTGGACTGGTGGGATGAGCGCGATATCATCCTCTCGCCATCGCAAGGGTCAGCGCCAGCTACGGATGTGGAAACGCCACATGGCGCTTCTGAAGCGAAGGATGCGGATATCAAAGCTCGCATTGGCTGCTTGCCATGTCAACATACGAGTGCACGCGGTCTCTTCGATAGGTCCAAGACATTGTGGTCTTCATGGTCTATCGAATCGGGAGGACGTAAAGTATACTTTGCTGGGTATGCGGCCTTCCTATTTTCCCTCACAATGTATAATATACTAACTACAATGCAGAGACACCGGTTACAGGGCCGTCCCTCAACTCCCCGACGATGTCGATGACCACGCCCCCGAATACGACTTCCCCTCCTGTCCAGCCTTCAAGCAAATCGGCAAATACCGCGGACCCTTCGATCTAGGTCTAATTCCCATCGGCGCATACCAACCCCGATACATCATGAGTCCCATGCACGCCGACCCGCACGACTCTGTACAAATATTCAAAGACACAAAGTGTCAGCGAGCGCTGGGTATGCATTGGGGTACGTGGGTGCTTACTGAGGAGGATGTTCTGGAGCCGCCGAGGAAGTTGAAGGAGTATTTGCGGAAGGAGGATATCGCTGAAGAGGGGGTTTTTGATGTTTGTGATATTGGGGAGAGTCGGGAGTTTTAGATATGTTTTTATTGCTTTGGGTGTGGTGGGACTTGTACGTCTTCTGTATAGTAGCTTGAGCGGTCTGTACTATTAGCTATATGGTTTTTAATTCTCTTGTTATCTTTGACTTTCACTACTTTTGGAATTAAATTGAAATGAGTCATGGATGTTTTTGAGTGAATGCTATGCAAATAATGGATTTGAAGTATGGCATATAGCCACATTACCACTATGAAGCTATACAAATGTCTCTTGGGGCCATTGTTGCCCATTTAAACCGTTTTAATAGATAATCTAAATCCCTTTGTCTCTAGTTATCACTATAATTAATGCTAAATAACTACACCAGCTTAGAGTGCCAGGAAATGTATCATCTCTACAATCTCCTAGGTTACAACCTGTAAGCCCATTCAACGATGGAGACCATAAAATTAGAGGTTGCCTAGGAAAGCAAAATAAACTGAAAGAAAACCATATTCACTTCTCACATTCCTCTTTTGAGAGGTAGGAGAAAGAAAAGAAAAAAAAGAAAGAAAAAAACCAATTTCTAGCTTCGCTCCGTTTACTCTTTATTCTATCAATAAAACCCTGGGATTCATTCAACCCTACTTTCACCATGTCGAGGCCTCCCGAACCCGGCCCCGACGTAATCGAAGTCAGTCGCTGGAGCACCAGCAGCAGTGAGGAAGAAGAAGATGAGAATGTCGAAGGACACGGGGTGGGCAGTCACGGATCCAAGACTAGCCAGAACAAGAATGCCTACGCCCACGACAAAAACGCCACCAAAAGAGATGACCATCCCCAGAACGAGCAAGAGGTCATCTACGAACTTGACGAAGACGCCATGTCCCAGCTCCCCGATCACCTCCAGACCAACATGCGTGAAATCCAACAGGAACGCATGGAACGTATTCATCGCGAGAACTCCCACGTCCAAATCCGCAAGGTTAGCACTCAGAAGGAGGCTCGCGGGGATAACTGGTTCAAAAACATGTTGTATCGCTTTCCTTCCATGCCCAATGTGGGTTTCCATGCGAATCGCGACAACGTTCGTCGCAAGAATAGTCCTGGTTTGGATGATTTAGAAGCGCATGAGCGTGCTCGTCTTGCGCCTGATTCTCCGCTCCCGCTTACCAAGGATAACCTCGAGTATTTGACGGAGTGCACTGGTGGTGAGACCAATGTCATGTTGGCGGCTGCGACCAGACGACGCAGGGTTGAGAAGAAGGTTTCGATCAAGGATCGTATCTATAGTCGTCTGAGTGGCAAGCGGCGTCGCGAGGAGGAGGCTGCTCTAAGGCATTTGAAGAACATTGAGAGCCAGGTGCATGTTGGGATTCCGCAGTGTTACAAAAATCTCGTGGAAGAGGAAGAGGAAAAAGATAGACAGGCTTCTGCCCGGGCTTTGGGGGAGGGAAAGCCCTCGCTACGCGGCCGCGTTAAAAAGAGTATGCAGAAGATGAGCATGGCTTTCAAGAAGGGTTAGTTAGTCTTCATGCATTGTACGGTGTCTCATCTTTGTGCTCGACTTGGACTCGTCTTAAGAGCCATTGGGAAAGGTTAGGAAACTGGTTTTAGGGACAAGCGGTTGGCCAACATATATGTTGGAAATGGCTAATCTGGAATGCAATGATATCCGTTGCAACAGATAGTCATGTTAATAATGATTGTACTAATAATAAGGGAAATATTAATGGCAAGTGAAGTTATCCAACATGCTGTAGATAGTCTGGTGTTTGTTCTGTTTGTTCAAAAAGGAGACACACTAACCCAATGGGGCTTAAGGCGGTGAGCTTCTGGCCGCAATCCCACTTCTGGAGTTCGCTGGAAATTTGACGGGAATGCGGGCATTGAGCAGCAGCACAACTTTCTGATTATCGTGTTTTCTATTGTTTTGACGAGGTTGGATATATTTGCTCTCATCAATCCGGTCTCAAATCCCTTCTTTTCCCGAAGCAAACCGAGCGACAACCACCGCCAAGATGCAAGCCCCAGTGGTGGTAATGAGTGAGTGGCTTCTTTGCTTGATGCTACCTGTTATACTCAACATATTGCTAACCGGCTTCAGACACCAATGCTGGTGACAGACAGGTTGGTCGTAAAGCACAGCTCTCGAACATCGCCGCTGCTAAGACGTACGTGGAACTCGAACACCTGTATCTGTCCGATTGCCATCTAACAATTTCAACCCCTCAGTGTCGCCGATATCATTCGATCATGCCTTGGCCCCAAGGCCATGTTGAAGATGCTGCTGGATCCGATGGGTGGTATCGTCTTGACCAACGATGGGCATGCTATTTTGCGAGAAATTGAAGTGTCACACCCGGCCGCGAAGAGTATGATTGAGCTTAGTCGTACTCAGGATGAGGAAGTTGGAGATGGAACTACAACTGTTATTATCTTGGGTAGGTTTTCCGGGTTGCTTATCTTAGAGATTGAGGAGTGTGCTGACGTGAATAGCCGGTGAAATGCTTGCCCAGGCCATCCCCCAGCTCGAACGCAACATCCACCCGGTCGTCATCATCTCGGCTTTCAAGCGTGCTTTGGCAGATGCCCTTGCTATCGTCGAGGAGGTTTCAACGCCCGTCGATATTCACAACGATGACGAGATGTATAAGCTGATCCAGTCGTCCATCGGGACGAAGTTCGTGTCGAGATGGTCGAAACTCATGTGTGACTTGGCTCTCAAGGCGGTCCGAACGGTCTCCTTTGATGCTGGTGGTGGAAAGCAAGAGGTCGACATCAAGCGCTATGCCCGTATTGAGAAGATCCCCGGTGGTCAGATTGAGGACAGCGAGGTCATTGACGGTGTGATGGTCAACAAGGATATCACGCATCCCAAGATGCGGAGAAGAATAGAGAACCCCCGAATCGTCCTCCTGGACTGCCCACTGGAGTATAAGAAGGGAGAGTCCCAAACAAACATTGAACTCACGAAGGAGGAGGACTGGAACCGGATGCTGCAGATCGAGGAGGAGCAGGTTAAGCACATGTGTGATGCTGTCTTGGCTTTGAAGCCCGACGTTGTCATCACCGAGAAGGGTGTTTCCGGTAGGTTTTTCTGCTCTTATGTTTAAGACAATTATCTAACGTTATATCAGACCTCGCCCAGCACTTCTTCGCCAGGGCCAATATCACAGCCCTCCGCCGTGTGAGAAAGACTGACAACAACCGTATTGCCAGAGCCACTGGCGCAACAATTGTGAACCGCGTGGACGACCTCCAAGAGTCCGACATCGGTACCCAGTGTGGCCTGTTCGAGATCGAGAAGATTGGTGACGAATACTTCACTTTCATTAGAAAATGCCAAACACCCAAGGCCTGCACCATCCTTCTGCGGGGTCCCTCCAAGGACATCCTTAACGAGGTTGAGCGTAACCTGCAGGACGCCATGTCCGTTGCCAGGAACGTCATCTTCCACCCTCGCCTGTCCCCTGGTGGTGGTGCTTTGGAGATGGCTGTTTCCGTTAAGCTGGGCCAGTTGGCCAAGTCGATTGAGGGTGTTCAGCAGTGGCCATACAAGGCCGTGGCTGACGCCATGGAGGTTATTCCCCGGACATTGGCCCAAAACGCTGGTGCTAGCCCCATCCGTGTTCTGACCCGTATGAGGGCCAAGCACGTCGAGGGCCAGGTGAACTGGGGTCTTGACGGTGAATCGGGTAACTTGGTGGACATGCAGGAATACGGTGTCTGGGAACCTGAGGCTGTTAAGATGCAGAGTATCAAGACGGCTGTCGAGGTAAGCCATTTCCCTGGCATCAGAAGTCGCTATTTACTAACAAATTCTAGTCTGCATGCCTACTCCTCCGTGTTGATGATATTTGCAGCGGCAAGTCCGCACAGCAAGCGGGTGTTGGTGTTGGTGGTGGTGACGATTAAAAGCATTAGAAGTTGGAAGGAAAATGCGTACATAATAATCAACGACGATTTGAGTTGTATGAATATCCTAGACTAAAACAATTTTACATGGGTATCTTCATCGTACACTCTCCATGGCACCGTAGAGTTCAGTCATCATGAATAATGACACCCGGCGTCTCCTCCACAATACCTACCCCATGAGCACCAGCATGAGCATCCAATCCAATCTCATCAACGGCCATCCCGTCGACCTTGTCCCCATTATCCCCATTATCCCCATTCCCATTAGCACCGGCACCACCCCCCTTCTTCCCATTACTCTTCTTCTTCGCCGCATTCCTCTTCTCCCTCCTCTTCCGATTCTTCTCCGTCTTCTCCTCATCCCTCCTCCTCGTCTCCTCCCTCTCCATTTCCCACTCCTCATCCCCCTTCTCCCGATCAACCTCGCTCTGCATCAACCTCAGCCTCTCATACTCCCTCCTCCGACTCGCCTTGTACACATGGAACTCGCCAGACCCCGCACCAGCCGAAGACCCCTGGACGTTCGCAACAATTTCGGGCGGCGGGGGTAGATTGGTTGTGTTCTTTTGGCGCGAGGCTTCGGGAAGTTTGAGTTCTTTGGAGGGGTCGCGAAAGAGGGAGGAGATCTGGCTGGCTTGCTCGGAGAGAGGAGTGTTGAGGGCGCGGCGTTTTAGGGGGCGGTTGCTGCGGCGGTCGGCGCTTGTGGGGATTGATTCGGGGCCTGGTTCGGACATTTTGGTTTTGTAGAGTGGTTTTTTTTGGATTGGGGTTGGATTGCGGCGATGAAAAAAGTGATCCGCGAGGTCGGGTCTGACGTAACTCGTGTGTGTTGTGGGTAATAGTATAATCGATTCTAAGGAGGCGATGCACTGTTATTCTACTGCTAGGATATGCGTTAATAGAGGTTTCGCATTGAACTGGACAGGTAGAATGGGTGTAAAAGTACCTAGCTTGATCTGAGAATGAGCGCAAAGATTGATCTTGCAGCTCCTAGGATGGGTTTGAGTGGGAGTATTGGAATCGCGTCTCTGGCCTGGTTGATCCAAAACAGAAGAGTCAAGTGTGAGATACTGAGGTTGCAGTCAAAAAGGTGTCTGGATTGTCGAATGTTGGAAAAGGAAAGGTGGTGCACATGACTTGGAGCTATCCCAACCGGGGCGGTCTCTCACTATTGCCACTAACTATGCGCTGTGCTCTAACAGTGACTGAACCTGCCTTGAAGTGTATGAATGCTCAATGGATCAGACCTGATCAACTAGGCCATATATATGGTATACTTTGAGAACATGCGACTGTATCAGATAGATATATTCCAACCTCATATTGGCAGTTTGGTGGTCCATAGTAGTGGAATAGGCGTATTCAACCCAGCTTCAACACCAACAATCCAAGAATCTACACAACTAAAAAATAGTGAATAACACGGGTACAAGAACCTCCATAAGCACTCATACCTAGACTAGATACCATCGCAAGGCAGACAGGCACCAACACTGGCATTGGTCTTCAGCGCAGTGCGTGGGTCTCGAGTCTCTCTTTTGACCTCACCTCATTTCACCAACTCCTGTCTTCCTTCGCTTTCAGCGTCTGTTGCCTGTTCCATCTACCATAAGGGACATAAATAGCTCTGATATTGCCAGATACTCAAGAGATATTTTGTGGTTTTCAATTCTACATCCCTTTCGTTCCGCACTGCGTGTCCGCCCTGTCGCGAAGTTGAATCGCGGTGTTGAACTTGTCGCGCTTTTCGTCTAGGATGGGCTCTTATCGCTTGGGTAGGTTTTTGCTTTAGTTATTTTCTCGTGTTTAACAAAATGCTTTATTCTACTTGTCTACTGTCAATTGCATCCATGGCTGCAATCTGTGCTGCTGAGTCGCGGTGACGTCTTTTCTCGTTCCATTCCCGGCATTGCTCCATATCTGTCCCAAAATCTATACTAACAAGAAATAGAGGAAGCCTCCACTGGCCGCGCAGGTTGCCAGAACAAAGAATGCAAAGATGCCAAAACCAAGATCGCAAAGGGCGAGCTCCGTTTCGGTACTTGGGTCGATACTGAGCGTATTCAGGCTTTTATGTGGAGACACTGGTGAGCATACCTTCCCTTGTTCCAATAGAGAACGATCAATCTGATGTCTTAAAGGGGCTGCGTCACCCCAAAACTCATCGGAAACCTGAATGAGGCTATTGATGAGGAAGGTGGTGACGGTGAAGAGAAGGATTACACTATCATCGATGGTTATGAGGATCTCTCTGATGAACTGCAGGAGAAGATCCGTGGTGCGTTAAAGCAGGGCCATGTTGATGATGAGGATTGGAAGGGTGTACGTATCTTCGTTTACATATTTTTGATATATTGGGGAGGATATGTGATGCTAACTGTACTAGGACGTCGAAATGAACCGCCCCGGCAAGACAGGTTTCCGTGTTCGCAAGAAGACCGGTGCTGCTGCGGTATGTTCACAACCACAAATTAAGCAAACGCATCCGATACCCTAACATGTCCCACAGAAGAAAGACGATGAAGAAAAAGAACCTCAGCCTCCCAAAACCAAAAAACGCGGCAAAGCCCAAGACAACGAAGATGAAGAAGAGCCCGAGAAACCAACCAAGAAGACCAAAAAGGAGTCCGCCCGCGGCACTAAGAAAGCCGCAAAGGAAGAGCCCGAATCTGAAAATGCTGAAGAGGAACTCAAGGAAGAGGAAGGGAAAGAGAAACCTGCCAGGAAGACTCGCGGCCGTGCTGCCAAGACTGCCAGTGCCGATAGAAAGAAGCAGGCTGATGCTGCTGGTGAAGATGAGGAGGAAATGGATGATGCTAAGGAGCC
The DNA here is from genome assembly GCF_000600275.1 of Aspergillus ruber CBS 135680. Lineage (NCBI taxonomy): Eukaryota > Fungi > Ascomycota > Eurotiomycetes > Eurotiales > Aspergillaceae > Aspergillus > Aspergillus ruber. The sequence continues at coordinate 450,914 of NW_024467313.1, read as the reverse complement.
TGCTGAGGAGAAGCCGAAGCGGGGTGGACGGAAGAAGAAGGCTACCTAATCTTCTTCTATCGTGGTAGTTTGTTTGTTAATTACATGCTGCATGGGGAAGGCGAATATGGGAGTATCTACCAATATGAAGCTATGTTGAATTGCTTGCCAGGTATCGTGTTTGTGGGCGTGTCTTTTTCTGTACTCTAAATCATCTCGCTGGTACTTAATTAGAATAGAAGATTGCTTACAAAAGACAATATCGTATATTTCACTATCAGTTTGTTGGTATTATCCTGCCTAGTCGTATAGGACCTTCGAAATGTTCTGTCTATCCGTGCCATAACGCCTGTTACCCTGACAGATACAAAAATATCGGCCGTAAGATGTAGTATAAACAATATACAATCGCCAAAAGCAAGAAAAAATAAAGGAAATAAGCAAGACAAGACAATGGCTTCACCGGTCTGTAGCCAGTTAAGTTTCCATCGTATCTGGCTCATCACCAGTAGCCTGGGGCTGCTCTTACTCCTCAGCACCCTCATCAGCATACTTGAGAATCTCCGTCTCCCCCTCGCCTTCATTATCATTATCACCATCGCCCTCACCTTCATCATCTCCGTCCTCGCCATCTGCTACATCACCACCTTCCTCGTCAACTTCATCACCTTCTCCTTCCTCATCGTCAATGACCTCCGTTTCATCACCGGGTGCAGCGCTGATGAAGCTTTCTTCGATCATGGTATCGCCCTCGCCTTCGCCCTCGCCTTCATTGGCCGTTTCGCCTCCGTCGCCCTCACCATCCCCATAACCATCAGGAACAGACAATTCAGAACCAGGTTCCTGCGGAGATGACACTTTAAGATTCGGAAAGGCCCTACTTCGCTGACGCTCAGCATCGAGCTTGGTTATTTTATCCTCGTCGATTTCGGAAAGTTCACTTTCGTCGCCGCTTTCATGTGGTCCCTTGTCATTTGCCCCTGATTCTGTATTTGGTGCTTTTGTTGGCGCAATGGAAGTCGTAGATGTTCCGGTTGCATTTTGGTGCTCTGTTTCGGTGGTTGTGGTGGCGCCGGTGGTGGGCTTTGTGGGAGGACGTGTGGTGAGTTTGCTGGCTACGATTGCTTCGGCACGTTTTTGGACGTCTCTTCTTGCTATGCCTTTTGTGCGGCCGCGGGGAACGGAGGTGGGCGCTTCAGTTGATGTTGTTGGTTGTGCCGGGCCGGGGGCGGATGTTGTGGCTGTGGTTGTGCCCGGAGGGTTAGGGGTAGGGCCAGGGACAGGAGGCGCATCTGCAACGCCGTCCAGGTTCATGAGGTGGTCGACTTTCATTTTCTCTTTGTTCTCTTCGCTGGCTTGTTCGATTACGTGGGGGAGGTTGAGTTCGTAGAGGCGGGAGTAGAGGTCTGCGATGAGGTCTTCGAGGAGGGAGACTTTCATGAGGTTGTTGTTGAGTTTCTTTAGTTCGATGGAGTCACGGAGGAGTTCAAGGAGAGATGCACTCTCGGGTGCTACCAGTTCAGGTAGGTTCTCCAGGCGACCCGTATTCGCGACAAATTCGTCCCATCCGATAGGCTTGAATATGCCCTCTTCGTGACCTTCGCTGATCTTGCCAGCTCGGCGGATTATCCGTCCGTATGTGAGGCAGATATCTTCCCAGAGCTTGGGGTGGTTGATGAAGTCGCCTTGCCTCTTTCGGACTCGGCGGAGGAGTTGGTCAAGGCCCGCCCTGTCGTCAAGTTGGTCGAGCAGATGGACGAAGAAGTACACATAACGTGTAGTGTAGACGAAGTGTCGGCCGGGACGTTCATTCTCGGGACGCCAGACTTGGATGGTCATTGTTTTCGTGAAGATTTGCTGGGTAAGTTCGTTCTTTGCGGCTATTGCGGCGGCCGTGGCGTCTTCTTGGTCGTCGTAGACGATACGTGCGGCCTATTATTGTAAGCATGTTGGTGAATTTTGACAATGAAGGATCTGCACTCACCCTCATGGCCATCCGGTGATGCCAGTTGGATTTGTCTGCATGTTTCAAGTTCCGGAGCACCTCCAATATGTAGAATTGCCATCCTACCTTGTCTTCAGGGGACTTGATCTTCCGAGCCCAAGGTGTTGCGAGGAGCGTTTTGCTTCCCTCGGCGGGCTAAATGAAGTTAGCAAAATAGCGAACCAAGAGGGAGAGAAAGCGAAATACCGTCAGGACATCCCCGTGCACAAGTTTGTGTATAATAGACACGAGTTTGTAATGAGGTTCAAAAACGGGCTCTGAGCGCGAATCCTTGCGTTGAGGAAGAGTATCGATAGAATCAAGCAGAGAGTCCAGAACATCATCAAGACTAACACGCTTAAAGTTGCCTCTCACCGAGTCATCGCTCCTGTACATCTTCCAAAGGCATTTGGCCAGCACGTAGTGATTCACCCAGTTCTTGGGCTTGTCGACAATCGCCCGCTTCAAGAGATAACTCGTAAAATTCCAGACGGAATAAGGTTTCATCTCTCTGAAAGGCTCGCCCTTGTACATCTGCTGGTTCTCCTCGTTACTGTAATGGCGAGGATAGTCGGAGAGACTGAAGGGTCCCATCGAGAGTGGTTCTCGGGAAGAAGAGTACATGCGGATGGCAAAATCAGTATACAGCTCAGACAACGTATTCCGGGTTTCTGGTGTCGGCTCTGCCTCCCTGCTTGCCGTTGCGAGAGCCATGGAGTAACAATGTATGGCGTTTCTTTGCAAAGTTGCCAGTTCATTGCGGTTGTTGTTGATTTTTTCAGCGGACCATGTGATGTCTTCTTCTAGTTTTGAGTCGTAGGTCTGCGCAAGTCGGTACCAAGTCTCCCACCTTCCCGACTTGTTTTCGATATCCTGTCTGAAGAAGCCGATCGCGTCGTCAAGTTCGCTTGTTCCGGATGGTGCCAGCCGCTTCTGAGATCGGAATTTGGTCAGAGCAGAGTACCCCAGAAGGAAGTACCACCCTTTCTGGGCGATGATAGCACTCTCAGATGTCACGGGAATAAGTGGTACATCCTCGACTCCTCGAGCAGCACGGTAAAGTTCCACGGGATTGATTGCGGACTTTAAGTAGGAGGAGAATATCCGCTTGTTGTACACTAACGGAGGCGAAGACTTGGCTGAACCAATGGCCTGCTGCATCTTATCGATTGTGGACTTCAAGTCTGATTTTGCCAAGTCCTTGATATTCACCTTCATCGCCTGCCGCAGGACGAAGTCGATCATCATGATGGCTGTAACGCGGTCAATCCTTTCCGTGGGACAACCGTGATCCACGATAAGGTCGTGATTGATCAACCGATAACCATGAAGATCGTAGAAGACTTGACAGATCTCAAGATCGAGGTCCTCGTTGGCCTTAATATCGTGCAGTTCTGATTTCATTAGCCTGAGGAATTCTTTGCCGGAGCGCCTGCACATCTTGCGAAGTCCAAGTGCATAATGTACAGCGCGTAGATACTCAATGCGGTCTGCTTCTGGTGTATCAAAGAGCTCCTTATTCTGGACAATGACTTCCTTGAAGAAAGTATACTGCAATATCCAGCAGCGGACTTCCATTTCACGAAGGCGGTCCCTGAATCCTTCAAGCGATTTTGCCAACGAGCTGCGGAGTTCGGGAGCTGAAGCCTGACCAACGCGAACGGAGTCTTCATAGAGCGTAAAACTATGCAGGAGCTTCAATAGCCGAACTATTGCTGATGCCGAAGACTGTAAGTGATCCATGTCGATACACTCAAAGGTTTTATCTTGTTCTTGCAAAGCTTGGGTGACAAGTTTGCTCAGAATGTTATCAAGCGACTTGAGCCAACGGAGAAGCGTATGCTGACGATGTTCGCTTGGCTCCTCAGCATACGCCGAGCTGCAGAGCTCCTTGACAATTGTTTCGATGCCTCTGAGATAGCAAGAAATAACCTTTGGCGGATAGTCGATTGCTTTGTATGCCTCCTGGAGCCTCCGCCATAAGAATAGTCGCAGGGTAGCGTCTCCTCGATCCAGGAAAGAACCCATTTCGTAAAAATCTGATGTTGGGTTGTTATCTGATTCTGACACCCCGTTTTGGGGACATTCTATAGAAGAAGGTTCGAGGAGTGGCTCAATCGTTTCGATGATGTCCACCGGATCTTCCGATTCGGGATTAAAGATCTTCATGAAGAAACCCATGGATTTCAGTTTCGAGACTTCTCGATCAATCGCTTCTGACGATAATTCAGGCATCACAGCATTATTGACCAAGGTAATATCTGGGTTCCCAAGTCGATCAAGAATATATTTCAGATCCTGGAGGCAAAGTAGGATGTGTTCTCGTTGCACATCCGGAGCCATATTAGAATGAAACGTTGTTGCCCATAAATGACGAAGAAGGATCTCGTTTTCGTTCTTTCCAGAAGTCGGATGATTTACAAAATAACTCAATGCATTCTGAGCCAGCATGCTCCACCTGGATAAACGATCCCACTGCAGAAGCCTTGTTGCTTGGTCGACTTCACTGTTAGGATTGTTGATTTGGGCGTAGATATCGAGATGAAGCTCGAAGATAGCTTGTATCATCTCCAGTTCCGAACGATGCTTCAAGTCATATACGAATGGAGCATCAGAGCTCTGGTTAAGGACTCGATGCTCGAGATTAGCAACTTGTCCCGAAAGCCTATTGTAGATGTATTCGTCTTCACGTTGTAAGATCCGCACAACTATGTCCTTTAAGGTTTCGGGCCACTGAAGTGAGGTATATGTCGATTCCATGGCGGATGAATTGTCTTCTTTGGGGACACCACTCACATACTCCCCGTATTCTGGCATGAGGAGGCCTTTGAGCCAGTCAAAGGCCACTTCACCAAGGCGACTCCATCCCTCATTGATAGGTTTGAGGCGCTCAGGTAATTTCTCGCCGCCTGAAAGGACTTCGTTCATTCCCGACTTCCGGGTTGACTTCTTCGAGTGCTCGAGGAAAATGGCGAGCCCAGACTTGCTCATACTTTGTATATCGTGAAGATTGGAAAAGTTGTCGTTCTCGGAGAATGCCCGGGCCTTCTTATCATCCCAGTAATTAATTATGCTTCCGAGATCCTGTGATAGCAAGGATTCAAAGCCTCCTGCCGAATCCACCGGACCATTTGCATCGCCAACGAGAGACATTCGCTTCCTCATGTAGTCCAAGTCCCCTAGGTTTTCGACGCCAGCTTTCAATAGGAAGGAGTCTGTCGTCTCAAACAACCACTGATCAGCATATATGTACATCTCCAAACGATCCTCGTAGTACTTCGATTGGTCGAAGGCAATTTCGTCAGCTTGCGAAGGATCAATGTTCGACTCTCTAGCACGGGTCCTTCTACTTTTCGCTCTTATGTTCTCGGCTTGTTCGTCATTTGCCGCTGAAGCGGATGATCTCTTCCGATAACCATTAGCTGACTTGGGATCTGGTTCGTCCGCTGCCGGTTGTTCTTGATTAGAGTCTTCAGGGTGTTGAACCGCCTGGTCATCTTGCGGTTCGGATAATGGATTCTCATTCTGCTGGTCTGCTGAGGCCGTCTGATCTTCAGTCGGTTCAGCGGCTGTATTGTTTTGTTCGTTTTCCTGGGTATTGCTGGTCGATGGCTGGCTGTCCTCCATAACGATATCTTGTTGTTCGATAGACTGAACTTGTTCATCTTGCATCTTCGGCAATTCTTCGGCATGCTGCGTCTCCTCGCACGCCGTGTCCTGCGGCTCTGGGCTAATGGCCGGCAACTGAACTTCGACAGATGCACCAGGGCCAATATTCAGGGCATGGTTCTCCTCATCCAGAAGTGCCTGAAGGATTTCTTTACCAACTGCATCCCAGGTTGCGCTGTTGGGCTTCAGGACATGGCGGGTCGCCTTTAATGGAAGTGGGTTCTTAGATGAATCCGCATCCTCAACATTCTCAGGCAAAGTCGGGAGATACGGATAAGGATCGGCTTGTCGCTGGAGAAATTTGATCAGAGCCTTCTTCGGCCTTTTCACAGGAACCTGGGCCACCGCTAGTCTATCATTTAGCGATTTCAGCGTGTTGCGAAGACGTTCTTCTGCAATGGTCTCTTCCAAACCTAGTTGCTCAGTCCGTACCTCGAGACGGTTCTCATCATCAGCGAGAACACTTTCCAGGCAGTATCGGACCAGCCGATAGCTCTGCAAGGCACCGCTAAGTCGAGCGCTCTGTCGCCAGAGGTTAAGATCCGTATCATCACGTTCCAGAGCCTCAGCAAAGGATGTAAGGGCTGCGCGTGAACGTTCTAGCCTCTTTGTCGCGGTTTCCTGAGCAGCATCGGGTGACTCAGACACACTTTGCAGGAAAGACTGTAAAGAATCCAAGAGGAATTGTCCATGATTCTTATAAGACAGATAGATAGTTTGCAGCAATGTGCTCGACGTAGAATCGTTGATATCTGACTCCCCGATATCCTCCGCTGAATCCGTTGTTGCAAAATATTCCAGTAGATCAGTTGGTTGAGGTTCAGATTCAGACTCCTGCAGCGTAGTCCTCTTATAATCGGAGAAGGACTCGGGATATTTGAAGATGTCCGAATTGAAAAGTGCATCATACGCCTCTGCTGTTTGCGGATAGAACTGCGATCCTTGAGAATGAAACTTTAGGGCATTTTGATATAACTTGAGTGCTTCCTCAATCTGGATTTCTTTCGTGTCATCAACCTCCTCTTCCACAGCCTCATCGGGCTCGATATTCAATGCTACCCAGCTGGACATATTGCAGATATTCTGATGGCCAAAAAATCTAAGAACCGGCTAAATTTAAACAAGCAACATTGCAGACAATAAAAACCGAGCCCCAGAGTTCATGGCGAGGATTAGCCGAGTAAATGGAGGTTTATGATAAGACTCGCGAGGGAGACGCCTCACGCGTTCCGGGGGATCGAATTTCCAGAAGCGGCAAGGTGTCTGTGCCTGAATTTATAGTGCCTTGGTGCCTCACGCGGGCCAGGCACAGGATCGCCCGCCGTTGACGACGACCCCGAAATACGAAATGCATGTCTTGCTGCTCGCTGCAATACTTCCCCAAGTACTGATATTCTCTGTTTGTTCCTGATCGCAGTCGCTGCAGCACATCTTGATTTGAATATTTGGTTTCTCTGTCCTCTCCTGCGCACGTTCAGCGCCATGGTTGCGCCAGCTGTTCCCGAGTATGCCGTTTCCTCCTTCCCCGTTTACGTGTCCCCACGAACCCCCTTGAGAGGGACTGACATTTGCTTTCCTATAGAATTTACGAAGAAGATGACATCTACGCCGCTGTCGATGCGCGTACAGAGACGCTACAGAACCTGCGAGAATTAGGGCCCCCGGACCTAGTTTACTTGGTGAAGCAGCCGAAAGCCAGCGGGAGTCGCCAGGTAGAAGTATGCCATTCATAATATTATAAGTGATCTTGCCTAGAATTTTTTTTTTTTTTTGGCTTTTGAATTGGCTCGAATGAAAGAAAGCCACCGTCTGACAGGATTGCGATCATAGCAAACCGGCGTTTACCACCATGTGACTGGAATCGATGCCTCGTCCTCCGCCAGCTTAGCGGCCTATGTGAATACGTTGACCTTTTCTCCCCTCGACAAAACACACAAAGTGGTTTCTGGAATTTACTGGTTAGGTTATTGCGCTTGGAATATCTGGGTTCCCTTCGTTGACGAGATATAGTTGTTACAATGCCTTTTCCCACCTGGACATGCGAGTCGAAATCAAGATCCCCGGAAGTCTCGAGAGCTACTGCATCGATGAACGCGGAGACAAACGTGTCGCTACAGACGCACTTTGGTTAGAGACTTTCCTGTGTGGTGTCCTAAGGGCTTATGCTTATGCGGACGATGGGGGTGGAGATGCTATCCGGAGGATTGTTGGTGTCCGACGGTTCAACCCAGTTACGAATACGGAGATGGAACACAAATTCTTGGATGCTGCGGAGAGACTCTTTTTTGCCGGTGCGTTTCAGCGATGGAGGGATCTATAGTAAGGCGCTAACAATGGTATAGGGAGGCAGTTGAGCTCCGATCCTGAAACGCAGGTTCCCAATACCGTCAGCAATCATCTTACGACAGGTCTCTTGAAATATATCCAAACCACCGGTCGCTATACATCAGGCATCAATTTGTTTGAGAAGCTTCGCACACGGGATGTAGAGGTCTCGTCGCTACTGTCCCGGGTTTTGTTGATGGCAGATGAGGAAGTCCGAGCGGTACGATTAATGTACGATGCCCTGCAGGATGTCCCCATGGACTATTCTCTTCTTGATTGCCAGTCTTCATTCTGTCAGAATAAGGGAGAAGGTGAAATGGCTTTGGAATGCGCCAAGCGCGCCGTGACAGCTGCTCCTAGTGAATTCAGCACCTGGGCTCAGCTGGCAGAGGTATACGTGAATCTCGAACAATGGGACTTGGCGCTCTTGACGCTGAACTCCTGTCCTATGTTCACGTATCAAGACCGCGATACACCTCGGATGCCGCAACCAAGCCGCATCATGCTTCCGATCCTCGCTGAGAGCATCTTGGACGAGATCGATGAAGGGCAACCTAGACAAGGTGATCCTCATGATTATGTCCACCCGTCACTTCGCAAACTGCACGCCGCTGCATATCAGGGAACGTTCTTGAAGGCTTACAATCTTTTGACCAAGATTGCGGCCGCAATTGGCTGGGACCAGTTGCTCAAAACCCGGAGTGAGGTCTTCGTCATGGAAGAGGAGTACCGGGTTGAGCGCCAACATTCGACACCAAAGCCTCCGGGCAGCATCAAATCCAGTTCGGGGGCAGATGCAGAAACCAATGGCAACGGCGGACATGCAGATGACTCTGCCAACAAGGAAAATGGCGAACAGGAGGGAAACCAAATCGAAAGACCAGAGCACACAATGGCATCGGAGGTCGTCAAGTCTGGCAACGAAGACGTGGGTCCCGCTACTATCCTTGAGTGTACTCATACTAACTTTAATGTGTAGCACGATCCATCTCACTCAAGCTACACCCAATTCCAAAACAAACGCCTTTGTGAACGCTGGCTCGACAACCTCTTCATGGTCCTCTACGAAGATCTCCGCATCTACACCATCTGGCGCACCGAAATGGCCCAGTACCGTCAACAATCAATGGAGTACAAGAAATCCGCCACCGAATGGGAAATCCTCGGTGAACTGGCCGAACGCCTGCACCACGCCGAGGAGGGCATCGAGGCATACCAGCAGTGTCTTGCTATTCGATTTTCTCCTAAGGCCATGCGGGGTGCTCTGAAGTTGCACGAGTTGAAAAACAATACGAGGGGTATGCTGAATTCGCTGATAAGACTTATTGCTTGGCAGTATCGGTGGTATTCAGAGGTACGTCCCTGTTTCCCTTAACTACGCAAGAGGATATTAATACGCTGCTAGTTTTCCCCCGAGCTTGTCTACCTAATCCGCAAACTCATCGAAGACGAAGGCGCCGTCAAGGTACGCAGTATCGTCCAGGCCACGAACCTGCCCCAGCCTGTCCTCGACCTCACACATCAATATTGTCAACTCTGCGCTACGTTCCGGAGCAGTGGGAGCGATTTCTAAGGACGTCCAACTTCACATGCTGTTACCAAGTAGGTTTGTTAATCCAAGATGAGATATGGCAATAAGAATGGGGTTATGCGGAGGGGTTGGTCCTGTTTAATATCATATACACTGGCCAGCTATCAGAAGAAGTGGACCCTGTATTGATACCAGTCAGTCCTGTTATGGGTTTGTATTAATGCTGTTGGCTTTCATGTTGCCCTTTGTTAGGGTGGCTTAAAGGTACTACGATTCCAATATAGATTAGTTTTCATGGCTATTGACTTTCTCAATGTGTTGTTTAAATACTATAATAAGCAATACCAGACCCAAATCCCAAAAATAACCATAACACCAAACAGACATTAAACATAAATAGCTAGAGTATCCCCACCATATTCATCGCTTCATTCCTCCTCCCCTTCAGCCTCAGCCTCAGCCTCAGCCTCTGGCACATCCGACTCCTTAGGAACCTTTTCACCCTTGGCTTTAGCCGCAGATGCAGCGGGTCCGCTGTCCTTGGCCGTATCCTCGGGCTTCTCATCATCCTCGCCATCAGCTTCTTCCTCTTCATCTTCGTCTCCGGCTGGAGCTTCTCCCTCTCCGGAATCTTCATCGCCCTTTGGCTTTTTGGCGGGTAAAGGGCTAGTCTTGCGTTTCTTAGGAGTAGGGCCTGTATGTTCAATTTCATTGTCAGATACGCGATACCATACAGGAACAGGGGTAGGTGTTAGGATAAGTGGTAGACCACCGAACTGATGATACATACCCTTCTCCTTAGGCTTGTCTTTATCTTTACCATTTCCTTCTTTTTCTTTTTCTTCAGGTTTACCTTCTTCTTCCTCTAGATCTTCCTCGCTGTCTGCCTCACTGGGCTCCTCTTCCTCCTCTTCCTCTCCTTCACCGGATCCTTCTGCGTCGGAGGATTGGTATCTATCATTCGTATAGTTAGCGCATAATTCCTCTACCTAGTAGAAGTAGGAGCACCATAGGGATCGCGCATAGTATTCTCAATTGAAAGCAAGATATCAAGGAAAGCAGGGAAAGCACTCACTCCTCTTCCTCTTCACTCTCATCACTAGGCAGTGCCTGTAATTCCTCCTCCTCGATGGCTTCTTGCTTTCGCTTGCGCGTGACCATTTTCAGTTTTATGGTGAGTTTGGTATTAAGCGGGGGATCAATGCAGAAATATGGTGCCGGTGGGATTGTATTTATTTTTGAGAAAAATAGGCGTGGAAAGAGAAAAAAACCCACCCGAGGAATTCGGAAGAAAGGGATAATGAGACCAAAAAGGGTAAGACTGCGAGGGAAGTTGAGAGTAGAAGGTAGGTAGGTAATGGCTGAGCAAAGGGGTATGGAATTTAGGAAACGGCACAGTATAGCCACTACGACCACTACCTATGATTACGAACAAAGAGCGCAAAGACGTAGCAGTAGCGACGCCTACATCATAGCTATCGCGTCCCTGGTTTGGGGGTTCGAGGACGTCGGCATATGGTCACTGGCTGTGGTCAATGAGGACATGTCGATAACGCGTCCTGTGGATTGTCTGGTGCGTGTACTCTATTACTCAAGGATCCTTCCGGTTTGAGGACAGACATGCTGACTTGAGCTTCTAGCTCCTTAACGGGTAATGCGGGGAGAAACTGGGGTGGGAGAAAGGTCGTATTGTAATAGAATTACAGTATTTAAGCACGCGTGGCTGAAGGCCATGGTTTATCGTAATTGCGTTACCAGGAGCTTCCCCTGGGTTGTATGCTTAAGCAATCAGATGTGTTCATATCAGAAACCGGAGGAAAGAGTATGACGCCGGAGACGGTGCCATTATCGTTATAACCGTGACATCAACACATACCACCATGAACCGTGGCACTGACCAATAACGTAGCAGCACTATAAATACAACATAACCAACACAACCTTATACCAAACATCTATCCAGGGTATATGGCACGAAAATCACAAATGGAAAGGAACAAAAATCACGATGCTAGAAACTCGAAATTCGCCATGCTCGGATCAAGCAGATTCTCATCTAACCCAAACCCATACGTTCCCACCATATCATAAATCAGATCCGGCGGCGGAAAGCCCTGTGCCATTGCATTCGCGCCTCCAGGGACTTCCGCGGATGTCCCGCTGGTGACAATTCCACATGTGCTTACGGACATGGCGGCGCCATGCCCGTTGGATATGCGACCGGCCTGCCAGGCCGTTTCCCAGGTGTCGAAGCGTTCGAGCATCTTGCCTAATCCGCGAGCGATGTGGCGGGTTAGGTGTTTCTCGCCTGCAGAGACGCAGCTCAGTAATTCGATTACTCGCTCGACTAGATGACGCACCTGGCGGCCGTCGAGGCTGAGGTAGGCTGAGTTCCAGTTCACGGCTACTTTGAGGAGAAAGACAGCGGAGAAGGTGACCATCGTGTGGGTGAAGATTGGGACACCGACTATCGCGTCTCGAATGTCGGGTTCTTCAAGCACCATGTTCAAACATGCCATCGCAGACGAAATAGCAATGTTGGCTGACTCTTTGCGGTCCAAGGAAAACACTGGGGTGTTGGAGGGTGATAGAGCCCGGAGGGAGAGAGAATTGAGCTGAAATTTAGCGAAATGATAGTGGAGCACCACTCCTTTGGAGGGATAAGTCCGTACATAAGGGCTGTCGGCTAATGATGGTGTCAATTCGCAAGGAGTTCCACCATTAAACTGGGAATACCTACAGGAACGCGGTTGCCAGAGTAGTCGCCATTGGTCTACTGCCACGTTAAAGACTCGTAACTGACCAAAATCTTCTTCTGTCAAGGCTTGCTCAGTGTCTGATCCAAACTTTCGGTATGCCTCTGTTAATATCATGAACAGGGCCAGTTGTGCTAGAAGTCGGACATCCCCAGGAACAACCATCGGCGACTGGAGAAAAGTCTCATAATTCTTGATTGCATTGTCCTCGTGCATGACAGGTGGTCGGCCGTATGCGATGCTAAAGTGGTGGTCACACACGTAGAGTAGATACCAGAGCTGCGCGCGCTCATACTGGTCGGTATTTCCGCGTATGAACTTCTGATAGCTCTGATGGAGACCCAGCTCCGTGGCAATTCGAACGGCGTGGCCCGAGAGCTTCCAGCTCAGCTCAGAAAGCCAGAAAGCCCCGACACAAAGTGCGCGAATGTCATCCAATGTATGCGCTCGCGACAGGGACATGCTGGACACGAGTGATACGTACTCACCATAGCATCGGTTCAACGTATCCTTGCGATTAGGTATATGAAGGGCGGCGACTGTCAAAACAGCTGCGGAGAGCAAAGTCGATGCACGACGGACGGAGGTAAGATCGTGATGTACTAAGATAATCCCACCCCATAGAAGCTGGTTCATAGTCCGACTAAAGTATGCGAACAGCTCTTCAGCTTCATGGACAGAAATTAATCCTCGCGAGATAAAGTCTTCCTCGAGCATGGTCACCTTGGGCTTCTCCACAGGATTGTTCCGGAAATTGCGCAACTTGGTCACTTCGTAGAGACTGCGCATCGGCGCCGGAACCAGTTCTGGGTCCTGGAGATCTGGCTCCTGTGATGCCTCTCGTGTTACATCCATCACCGGCTCCGGTCCATTGTGGCTTGTACTTGACAGTGTGTCATCGTGTAAAGAAGGAGGGTGTCCATTGATGGATGCGACGGGGCTAGGATTGTTGCGATTATCGCCTGTTGGGTATGCGGAGAGCTCTGGTAGACCATTTTGGCGGAGGATATGCGAAACGGCTGCTTGAAGTTGTTGAAGAGAGGCTGCAGCTTGCGATTTCCATCTGCAACCATCAGCACACATTAGCAGTCTATGATGGCTATAGAGGTACGTATTCAAGAACCACTCACACCCCGTCGTCGTCGACGAACTTTTGCGAAAAGTCGTTAACCACGCACTTGATCCCGCTCCGGAGACATTTCGAGCAGCTCGAGGCGCCTGGTTTGATTTCGCAGCGGATTTTATGTCGTTTGCACTCTGCACCTGAAATCGTTCAGTTTAGCATCTGTCTTGCATATCCCATTGCTTTTTTTTTTTTGTCCTCTTTTCGATCCCACTCTGCACCATTGTATGTCAAAGCCAAAACACTCACAGGCACGAGCTTTAGAAATCTTCGGAAGAGACCGTCCGTTGGGAAGAGTAGAAGCGCGACTGTCGTCTTTTTGCGCCGACTCAAAGCCAGCATCGTAGGATGACCGTTTCCTGGGCGTGGAGGCCATGACAAGTGGTGGGGAGCTGGTCGGGGATACTCCGGTACCACGCAGCTAGCATGGAATACGTCAGGAACAGTTCCTTTGGTCCGTGTTTTGCCTTTTCCTGTTGGTCAAATTGAAAAGCAGCTCGGCTAAGGATTAACTGTGAGCTCGGGGAAAAAGAAGGAAAAAAGTGAGAGGAGAAAGAGGGAGCTTTGACGGGGGGTAAGATGGGGTCCAGAATAACCCCGCCTCGCGATCGGACAATATCACTTGCTCCGAATAATGGCGAGAGATTATGGGGAAATGTCTTTTAGCAATGATGTGTGTAGTGAGTTATCTGGATATATGCGATCAATTGCCCGGTATAGCATCAGGAAGGATTGTAGAAGCCCCAAGAACTCAGGTACAAACTCTGGACAGCAGGTACTCTGGGGTATATCCGGGGTACGTCTGGGGAAATTCACCGCAATTCTCCGCCTCCTCATCCATATACAACAATAAACTTAACATCCTTCATACTGCTTTTTGCAATTTCCATCTCGTTTGTGTCTCAGCCCTGATAAAGCCCTGATAAAGATGGCCCTTCAACGACATGCTAAACACTTTGTGGACCGGTATCACATTGGTGCCTGCTGGTGCCTGTTGAGAAGGAGCCATCATGACTACCATATCAAAATTTGTTAACTATATATCGACAGAGATTTCTCTCTTATTCTTCAACTAAGCAATCCAATATGACTTATTTAATTCGCTACATCATTTGCGGTGCCTCATTTCCGAGACACGAAACCGGATCTATATCGGTTTCCTGGCTCCAAGAATACCGTGCGGGTGAGTAGTGCGTCCAATGCTACTATGTGTAGTCTGCAAAACACTCACTTGATACCCGCAGTCTACTACACATCACCATCGTTATCTGAGGTCCGTCTTTCCGGCGTTGGATTACGAAGGTCGACGGACAAGACCGACTACTTTACGGTTCCCGTCGGTGAGTCAGAACGGCGGGACAATGAAGGCCACCTGCCAATAGACGCTCGAGTGCTAAAAGACGAGGACGGTCAATATGGGTTTGTTTTCCATGATGCCTGCTGGCTTCTTGTCAAAGAATCCAAAGAAGAACGCTCTCTTTGGACCGATTGATCGAGGTTTTGAACTCCGTTCCGTGGGGACAATGGGGAGGATATAGTTGGTCGGGCGAGCACTACTACGCGTGGGAGCATGGATATCATGGACTGGTCGAGTTTGATCGTGAGAATTATTATCCATGGGAGAGTGCAGGATTGCAGCAGGTTGGGGGATTGCGAAAGATCCAAATCGACACCATAGACCCCTGTACCGTGAATGGTATCGAGAAGTTACTCGACAGCCCTTCTATATCACCCCCAGGCGTGGGGAAATACAAGGGAAGGATGAAGAATAACTTAACATCATCCACTACATCTACCACAGCCCAACAAGCCTTAGTCAACAAGCAAAGAATGTCCCGCACCGATTGTTTCACCCGGCTGCCCTACGAGATGGTGGAAGAGATAGCGGCCCACTTACCAACGTCTAGTGTGCTCAGCCTCCGGCTGATTTCACCAGCATTTACTCCTCCATTTTACAGTCAAATTTTCTGGGCCACTAGGTTTCAAGCCAGCAGGGAACGGGGGTTCCTCTTCAAAATCTGGCAGGGCCCAAGACATCGCGATTGGCGTGCCCTGTATTACTTGACAAATTCCACCAACCTTCCTCAATCTTTGCAGAATAGGAAACGGGTCTGGGACTTGGTCGAGCCTCTTGGGCAGGAAATTTCTCTCGAATGGGCAGATTCGTCAACCCGACTTCGCACGGAAGGATAACTGGATGGGTCCCGCTTGATGGCAGTATACGGCGACCTCAGTGAAGTAGAAGAAAGCGAGCCCGCATCATATGAACCTAGCCAGGTTCTTGACCCACAGGAGACTCTCATACCGCGCAGAGTTTCGAAATTTGGTGTCCCAATCGTCCACGACGGTGACATTAGCTATATCGCAGGCATACAAATTGTCACCGAGGAAGATGGACAAACCATCTATCTAGGCTACACTAGATCAGAAGTTACTACATGTATAGAGGTCAACTGTGTAAAAGGACTCACAACGTCCATCGGCACGCGAGGTATTCATGCACTGCAGGTTGTCATGGATGATGATTCGCTCTCCGCGTGGCTAGGGAATCCGGACAGAGGTGCAGTAACACGTCGTTTTGTCTTTGCGAAGCAAATTATCGCTTTGGCTGCTGCATTTGGTGTAAGTCTGCATTCAGTTCTCTTCGTGTACATTGCTAACGACTACAGGGCTTCAAACTTGTTAACCTCTTCGCCTGGGGTACACGAAAAGGCGCCGCCTCACAGGGAAGATTGTATGATTCCTTCCGGAACCAAATGATGTGGTTTCCCGAGATCCCTTTTCCGAATATGCACTTGAATGAGGCTTCATTCCTTGGTAAAATGAACAACAGGATGGTATTCCAGCCTATGTGCTGCGCTTCATTTGGGGGATCCGGAGGAGAATACCTTCGACTTCTAAGGGGCTTATCTGTCACCTTTAACGGTTGGAGTAAACCGAAGATCTTAAGTATTGAATTTCGCTACCTCAATTCCAACAAGGGAATTCCGTCCACCTGCCAAAATATTCCTCGCTATAACCGCCATGACCAGGAAAATACCGCGACCTCTGAATTCTGGGACATCGACGGTTCTGGAGGAGAATGCATCAAAGATAAAGAGGTTAACCTTACGAGACATGGCTTGGAAGGTCTTAAGGTAATGTCATTACATCCTTTTCTCTTTTTATTTTTCTTTCCCATTGTTTCCGTCCTCTACAATCGCTTCATGTAAAATCATTTCTACTTTACTATTCTGTTATAATTCTCCAGGTAACAACGAATAAAGGAACATCCTACACCTTCGGCAAGCGCAGTGCATATGATGAAAGACAGGCACCAAGGTATACCAAGATCAAAAATGCTCTTGGGACTATACCTACCGGACTGTACACTCGTCATGTAGAAGATCAGGTAATGTTGACATCTTAAATTAAAGAGACGAGAGCTAAAAGGGGTTTAAATTGATCATCGACGTTATAAATTCCACGGTCTGGGAGTCATTTCGGACAAAGTAGAAGGATTTGAAATTGAATGTTGTGTATTATATGTTGCATATTTGCTGTTGGTCGTTATTTATACACAAGAGAAAAGCAAAAGACGTGCTCTTCTCTCCCCCTTCTTTTCAACACTTTCTGGCACTGCCATCAAAATGATTGCTTTGTCATGTCTGCTCGCTTCTAGCCATTACAATATAAGACATAAGCAAAAGGAAGCCCTTCTTTCTTTTCACGCCTACACCTTTCTTTGATGCTCCTCTGGTACGCGCCTAGGGGTACGGCACTGTTGCATGGGGCAACTTCTTAAGGCATGAGCAATAGCAGCGTGGTCCTGTCTGGTGCGAAACATTTGTATCCCGTCCATAATGTTAGCGAAAAATTCAATGAGCTTGATCTCTAGAATTGACGCCTATCAGTGACTAATCTACGTTTGTTCTACCGTAAACCCGATTTCCTAATAGCGTTCAGGGGCACGCGCTGAGGCTAATATGTGACTCTACTTGAAATGATTATTAGCGATTCCTATAAGTATCACGAAAGGACGAGAATTTATTTCGGTTTAATGGGCTCAGTGTATATTTTGACGCTGATAATGGCATACAGGGAGTTTATCGATCTTTCTGGGAATACCCTTCCCGGACAGAAATCTCGCTATTTCCACTCTTCATTTGCTCCTTACAATCAATTCTTTTGTTAACTTGTTCCTTGGAAGCAAGAAACCAGGGGTTGCCTGCTGTTGCAAGCTGGACGGGTTTGGAGCTTGGTTGCGTACCCTTTAACGGAGAAAGTGAATCCTCTGGGTGGCCATCCAGAAACCGTCAAACATTGTCTTGAGTCATGATAGCGTGATTCTGTCGGAGTAGGTAGCGAGAAATTAATTTTGTCCCGGCTTCAATTCATAAACCCGGATAAGAAGCCCTAAACTGAGAGTCCCATGGAGCCTTTTTGGTCTTGGATTGCTAATGATGGTATAACCACTTCTGTCACCTCCTCGCCTAAAAGGAAAAGTGCCTATAGACCTGTTGACAAAAGTCATTCAATGGTCATTTCCAATCATGAGACCACAAAGCTGTATGCTGATGTTGCCAATCAAGCTAGTTCTTCTATTATCAAACCCAGAGTGCGAGTCTGGTTTGGGTTAGGGACGGCAGTTCGAAGCTTGGTCCAATGGATTTTATGATAGGTATATTTCACCGTTAAATTCCAGAGAATCCAGCATTTGGCCGTGTTTTTCAGTCAAACGAACACGTACTATCGTGGTATTCAATACCTTCTTACCAATAAGGAGATTTTGACTCTGACATCGTGTATTAATTTCAACTTCTTTCATTCCTCCACTCGCAACACTCCCAAAAATTTTCAACACATCAAGCATAAAAGCGGTTTCCAGGAAGATCCTGTTCATTCAATCTTTTCTTTTCCCAAAAAAAGACCCAAACTGAACCAGTAATGACAATTGAAGTCAAAGGAGGCTAGCTGCATAACCGTAGTCCCCGATCTTGTAATAATCTAGTCGTATTGGTCCATGCATATTCTCGGGCAGCAGTACATAAGTCATACGTTCCGGGCCCGGCCTGAATTCCACCCTAAAAGATTCTTTGGATGCTATGGCTTTTATCCGGAGAAGTACCCGTCTGCTTCTAAGGGGCCGGGTACCATGTTTTATTTGGGGCTTAGGGGCAGTGTTCAAATATAGTGAAATGGGAAAGTGGATTGTAGAGGGTCTTGCAGTGAGAGGGAATACGAGAGTTCCTGCTAGAAAACCTGGTCACCAACAACTTCTGCGCCCAGGGAAATCGCCTAGCAATAATGAGGTAGGGGTCCTGCTTGTTGGGCTTGAAGGTAACCCTGGTCCATAGATGCAACTCGCTGGGAGGCTTGGGCTCTGATTAGCCCTGATCTATCGGGAGAATCTTCCGCTTGTTCCGATTAGTTGATCGGAGCGGCCAACATATCAGACCTTCGAAATATACGGAAGTCAACAAGGATGACAGATTAAGACATGGTGTATACAGTCTGGTGGAATACGTTGCTGAGTGCTTCTGGCGCTTTTTATGCCTGTGGCACAGATGAGCGCCTGCGGTGCCAGGGCAGAAGTGATGTAACTACTCTGTAAGTGGGTTTACCACTTAATTATGTGCAAGATGGGACAGATAATATCGACCAATCATCTTCAAGGGTCTTCCTAAATAAGTGAAGCTTCGTAAAGAAGTTTAGCTGCCAAGCCTGGTACACTAAACGAGGGGTTTCATCAGGTCACATGACAACTAGCCCAATGTAGGTATAAATACTTTCAATCATCTGGGAGAAAACGAACTACTATCGCTATTTATTACTCTATTATGTCCAGTCAGGATCAGAACAAAAATCCAGAAGAGGTTGTTAAGTCTTAGTACTGACATTTCACGGAAACAGTGTAAGTAGGAGGCATATATTAGGTTTCTTTCTTTCCCTATCTCCTTCCATGGCTAATATTTTTTGTGTTAGGAATTTCGTGGATTTAAAGATGTCTCCTTGTGGTAATCACTCATGTAGTTGTGGTGAAAGTTGTGCCTGTACTCCTGAGAGTTGCCAGTGTTAATGAGGTTGGACACGGTAAGTACTTAGATACTGTAAATCACAGTTTTGTCTTGGATATGGAAGCTGGTGGTGCTAAATGCTATTTATCACAGATGGTAGACTGTGGGACTTGAGAAGCAAACACTACTTGGTGGGTATTCTGGATTATGTGTGTGCACAACGAGAAGCAGGTGAAGTAGTACTCTGTACTAGTATGGAAAGACTAGATAGGCACATTCCATGTTTACTGTGCGTCCTGGACCCGATCTCCGTACAGTAATCGATGTTAAGACAAAACACGAAAGTGAGGCACAGAATGGCCGATTTATCAGAAGACTGTTCCAGTTCCTCTATTGTTGCATACGGTCGACGCAGCATCGGGGCTTATGCATTCCTTATCCACAGTTATCTATGTGCATGATGTCGTTTGGCTAGTTTCAGACAGATACCTGGTATCATTGAACCGAGATAATTGTCATTCGCATAGCGAGACACAACAATTGGCAAAAGATGATGAATCTATTCTGTCTTGAGGGACAGAGTAAAGATAAACTCTGTTTGCTTTTCATGCCTCGTTATCAACAGGTCCCGGGCCATAATCGGACCAGCTTGGTAGTTGTAACAAATAAAATTGGAACTAGAACGCCACTGTAACTATCAAAAATTAGACAAACTGTTGTTAGAAGACGGATTGTAAGATGGTAAGTGAAGACAATACCGAAAGATAGTCATGTGACCACAAAGACCTAGCAAACGGATCATCTTGGGTACGCGTTGGACAATGTCGCACAATCCACAGGCTGTGGGCCTTTTCTCAATTCTTTTCAATAGCCAAGTCCCGGTTCAAGTCCGTTTGCAAAATTGTCGTCCTCCGATATATCGGACTTGGTGCGATCCGCGGAGTATGCTCCCCACCTGATCGACATCATACTGAAGCTTATCTATGGAGATTGCGATACTATATATACAACCAGTATGGCCGGCTAGAACAGACAATTGAATTTAACATATTGTCTGACATTTAGCATCCTCTCCATCTTAATCCTCCCCTACAGAACCAACATGCACATCCTCATAACCGGCGCAGCAGGCTTTATCGGCCAACTCCTCACCAAAGAACTCCTCAACGACCCCTCCCACCACCTCATATTGGCTGACATAAACGAAGCCCCAATACCAAAAGGCGTTAAATACCCCTAAAATGCGCAAACAGTGACAGCAGACCTTCTTGCCGGCGCAGACAACCTCGTCTCACCCACCCTCGACGCCGTCTACGTCTTCCACGGAATCATGTCCCTAGGCTTAGAAGCAAACTTCGACCTCGGCATGCGCGTGAATGTCGACGCTACAAGGATTGTATTAGAGGCGCTGCGAAAGACATGTTCGGGGGTGAAGGTTATCTATTCGTCCAGTCAGGCTGTGTATGGGCAACCGCTGCCGGAGGTTGTTGATGATAGTGTTATCCCAACACCGCAGTCATCGTATGGGGCAGAGAAGATTGTTTGCGAGACGCTTTTTAATGAGTATACGAGACGGGGGTTTGTTAATGGCTTTGTGCTAAGGTTTCCGACTATTTCTGTACGGCCGGGGAAGCCTACCGCTGCGGCGTCGTCGTTCTTGTCTGGTATGACTCGGGAGTCGTTGGCGGGGAAGGAATGTGTTGTGCCTATTGAGGATCGCTCGTTCAAGTCGTGGGTTTGCTCATCTCAGACACTGGTTCATAACCTATTGCATACGCTCTCATTACCGCGCGATGCGCTACCATCACATATCCGCCAAATCAATGTTCCTGGGATCTGCGTTACAGTCCAGGAGATGATTGATTCGTTGGAGAAGGTTGGAGGGAAGGATAAGTTGGGGTTCATTCAAGAGAAGGGGGATGCGGAGCTTAAGGCAATTTTGCTCTCATGGCCTACGAGATTTGATAACTCCCAGGCGTTTACGTTAGGGTTCAAGCCGGATGAGTTGTTTGAGCAGGCTGTGAGGGATTACTATGAGACTGAAGTGGTGCAACAATAGATTTATGTTGTTATGGTAGACTATGTTTTATAGGCTTGCATGTACATCTTGCAGTGTTCATAAGACCAATGACAAATAACACACATTCCATCAAACAATTTCGCGAGATCGTATACTATTTCCAAACCTGAAATCATTTAGCCACATATACAAAGACATACATTCAATAGCTCTGCCAAACCTGTCCATCGATAGCAATCAACCGATCAAACAGCTGATTCCGTGTAGCCATAGCCGTAAGCTGATACCTCTGTCCCGGTTCTCTCCCAATGAGCAACAAGCCATCCACAACCTCCTTACTC
This sequence comes from Aspergillus ruber CBS 135680, assembly GCF_000600275.1. NCBI lineage: Eukaryota > Fungi > Ascomycota > Eurotiomycetes > Eurotiales > Aspergillaceae > Aspergillus > Aspergillus ruber. The sequence goes on along the minus strand of NW_024467313.1, from coordinate 429,190 downwards.
CCCACAGCCCATCCAACAGCCAACTTTCCTTTCCAACCTAGTCCACCCGTCTTCCTCATCTCCGTGATATCAGAAACAGGCATCGAGAACAGCACCGTGCCGTCCTTTCTACTCTCTATTGCCATTTTGTCGAAGTCCAGGGCAGATTCGGTGGTGAAGTAGAGCAGTGGCGGGTCTTTGGAAGAGTCAATGATGGCTGCGCCACGTTTGCCTTTATAGCGCGCGTCGAACTCGACGGGACCGGAGGGAAGGGCTCGTTTTCCCTTGCTACGGAGGATCCCGACGCGGGCTTTGGCGTGGCGGGAGCCGGTGACGGCACGGGCCCTGTCGATGGCAAGTTTGCCTTCGATGCTTGTTGCTGTTGTACCGCGGAAGAAGGAGATGATGTGGGGGATAATTCCTTGCTTTTGCTTGTGAGTGTCTGCTGTCTGTGGCCGGGATGGAGAGTTCTCGTTTTCAGAGGCTCCATGGGCGGGTGTATCGTTGCCACTGGAAGGGGGTTTGGCTTGTGAGCTTGGCGGAGGTGGGAGAGGTGCAAGATTCATTTCCCCAATGCGTAAAAGCGTCAGTGTGAGTTGAGCATTTGTGGGGATGCCCCGGAGAAGTGTACTAGGTGGAAAAAATTAGCAGACAATCTTTCAATAGGTCAATTGGGCCTGGACATACTTCTGCAGTTCCAAGAGGCGCTTCCAGTGCGAATACCTGCGATCCAATAATCCCACGATACGTTGAATAACGGGTTCGCCGAAGAAGAAGAAACCAGAAAGGAATGTGCTGATTTTGACGAAGGTATAGCTGGAGACAATAAAAGAAGCAAACAGGGCAAACGCTAGAACTCCCACAAATCGTAGATATGGGGTCAACATGGAGAAAGGTGGTGTTGGAGAGAGAGCACTATATTTAAAGCAGTTAATACGGTCAATTTGGTATAGCAAATGGGTCCTCACTTTTCAAATCGCTCGTAGGTATCCGTGATATCACTCAACACTCGCATGGACTGATTCGCTAAATTAAAGACGGTCTCCTTGATAGGCTCTCTCGTCTTATCATGCGACTCTTCCGACTTTTCTCCATGCACTGCAGTTCGCGCATCTGCCGCCTTCGTTGCAATATCTGCCGGATTGGGTGTGTTTTCTATTTTCGCATCTTGAGGTGTATTTTCTGGCTCAACTTCAGGCATTTCTTGCTCATGTTTACCTGCTGCGCTCTCCACAGTGAGACCGGCAACACTAGCCAGAATATTGCTGGCTTCATTCTCAGCTGCTTCACCCTTGTACTTCTCTGGTGCACCAGTAGCACTGTCGTCCGAGCCCAGATGACCAGCTTTAGGCCTTTGCGTGCCACCTGTAGCTGTATCAACTAGGGCGATAGGGGCCGGGGGGAATAGCAACGTTCGAGATGGCGGGTGTAAGACGAGAGTCATGAGGACAATAAAGAAGGTGGGTGCGAGGAGGTCTAGGAGCCATGCAGCAGAATATACCTATAGAGCATCAGCGATGGTGGTTGAAAGTCACAACGGGCGAACATACAATGCAAAACCCCAACGTGCGTTCGTATTCTCTCCATGAACGTAACCGAGCAATATGATTCGCAACACTAATCAGTTTTAAAGCCACAGTTGTATAAAATCGTTCAAGCGTCGCCCGCAGTTTGTCAGGGGAGAACTGTTCGTCTTCGGCTCGAATAAGGTCGAGTCTCTGCATTGGTGTGTCCGGCACAGCTTTGACATAGTACAGTTGCTGTGCTTGTCAGAAGAGCCCAATCATGGTTTTCCGAGATCACATACCTTGTCAAATCGTCTAATAAGTATCCAGAGATCCTCATTCAATAACCCCGGCACTATCTGTTCCCCAATCTCACCAGGCCCATGCTCCCATCCAATATCCGAAACTTGCTGGGATGCGCCAGCTTTCTGAACTAGCCCCTTCTCATCTGGTACAACATGAGAGATTGCATGGCTGTCTGTTGGTCCCTGGTTCTCAGTTCTGGATGGCCCGTTTAGGTGATGAACGATGTTATGGCCCATGTCTCTCCCATCGCCGTCGTCGGATTTAACCACAGAAGATAATGGATTAGCGACCATGTTTTCATTGCTTGCAAAAATTGTTTTAGTGTGTTTATAGGGGTAGGATTAAGAGAAATCGTGATATTTGATGGTCAGATAGTCTTCTATTATACATCAGTGAATCCCAGTAGCGTTGTTGATGTCATTCCGACTCAACCAGGAAATGGTCGATCTTGGTTGATCCAGACTCCGACGGCATCTGTCATTGTTGCTACAGGGACAAGGCCCTCTCTATAGCACCTCGGCTCTCGTCTTATATTGCTATAGAGAAGATAAATCCCCAGACAGAGCAAAATGTCGAATAGCGTCGTTGTATTATACTATGAGATCATCTCGACCAATCATCATGTAGGTAGTCTTAGTCATCCTAAATCCGCGCCACACTATGCCACAGTAAAGCCACACTATCGCCCAAAGAGGAAATACGCGTCAAGACGCGGAAGCCAGACAACGTTCTTCAAGAACTGCTATGGCAACACAATAAACACCTTGGACGTACTTCGGGTGCATCAAGGAAGACATTATCTTGACCATTACTTCGGCGTATTATGAGCGAAGAAACCTGCGCGAATCCCCTGCTGCTGGGGTGGATAAAGGAATGGCTGGATCAAGCGAGAGAGCGGAATAGCAAAGGGTTTACGGTGTTCGTTTCCCTATAAATTGATTGCAAGGTATAGGTAGTTAACTGCTGCAATCAGGTACAAAAAAGCGTATGAGTCGATGAAAGCATGTCCGCTGGTTTTCGAACATCCATCTGAAGCTCAGCAGTTGAATGGACTCGGGCCGAAGCTTTGTGACCGGTTGACGGACAAACTGAAGGAGTACTGTACGCAGAATGGGCTTCCTGAACCTGAACTGCCTCATAAGAGTATGTGCTCTGTCCTCTGGCCACCTGCTACCCGGTACTAAGAACCGCAGACAGCAAAAGGCCCCCCGGCGAAGGCCTACACGAAGACCAACCCGCAAAGAAACCACGCAAACAAAAGGCCTACGTCCCAGCTTTACGATCAGGTCCATACGCCCTACTACTGGGTTTGGGGACCCTTAACGAGAATGCGTCCCAGAGTATGACGAAAGCGCAGTTGATCGAAGTGGCGCAGCCATACTGTGACAGCTCGTTCACGGTCCCGCCCGATCCCACCAAATTCTACACTGCTTGGAACTCGATGAAGACGTTGGTCCAAAAGGATCTGGTCTATGAGCATGGACGGCCTTTGAGAAAGTATGCGCTTACGGAGGAGGGGTGGGAGGTTGCGAAGAGGATCCAGAAGACTTTGCCGGGGGCAGGGCAATCAACGTTGTCTTTTGAGGTATGACTGTATCAATCTTACTATAATTGACTAGCTCTGACCTCGCAGGGAACTAATGAACGAGCAAGTGCTGGCCCCTCAAAACCCAGACTCCAACGAGCCCCATCAGCACTCACCGATGTCGACATCGACATCCAAGCACCCCCATCACAACACCCCAGCGCCATCCCCGAAACCCTAAACGAAAACCAAGAAGACCAAACCCCATACACACTAGGAATGGGCGCCTCAGACGGCTCTAACATAGCCCCCACCCCCCTGGCTCCCAAATCCTTCACAATCCAACTAATCCTCGACACCCGTGAGGTCCGCTCCTCCAAAGACCGCGACTACATCTCCAACGAACTCACTAAGCGAGGCGTCACCCCTATAGTCCGCGCCCTGGAACTTGGTGATGCGATGTGGGTAGCCAAAGTCCACGATCCGAGTATATTATCCCGACACGGCGAAGAAAACGCCAACGACGAGATCATGCTAGACTGGATCGTGGAACGGAAACGTCTCGATGATCTCGTCGGCTCAATAAAAGATGGTCGCTTCCACGAGCAGAAATTCCGACTCCGTCGGTCAGGCATAAAAAACGTAATATACCTCATCGAAGAATTCACAGTCACACAGGATAGCGCAATGGCATCGAAATACCACGAAATGGTTGCCTCAGCAATCGCAACAACACAAGTCGTCAACGGCTACTTTGTCAAGAAAACGCGGGATCTGGACGATACAATTCGCTACTTAACACGCATGACCTTCTTGTTACAGAAAATGTACGACGACTCGACAAACACACTTTCCTTCCTGCCTACTTCTCAAATTTCCTCGTCGCAGGCATATCTCTCCGCACTGGAGCGGTTACGACCTCAGAACCCTTCGACGACATACGGCGTGACGTTCTCTACTTTCTCGGCGCTGAGTTCGAAATCAGATGTACTCGCTCTTCGTGATGTTTTTCTGAAGATGCTCATGTGTATCCGCGGGGTGACTGGTGACAAGGCACTCGAGATCCAGAGACGCTGGCGCACGCCTAGGGAGTTAGTGGAGGCCTTCCAGGCTTTGGATCCGAGAGATAGAGAGGATATGGTTGCAGAGGAAATGAAGGGGATGGTAGGGAGGAAGAAGATTATGAAGGCGTTGAGTAAGAAGATTGCGGAGGTTTGGGGGGAGTTGGGTTGATTGGTATTGTTTTGTGTTGGTGTCTGGTATTTTATGATTGGGATGGCCATTCTTGAACTTTATGTATTGGTATAGTTGTTATTGCGCATAATATTTTTTTTGAATTCGTTACTGCATAGCACTATATATGGTATCATGAAAACTAAAGTCACAAACGATAACAATCTCTTGAACAATCTGTTCTCAAACAAACCTGCAAATGATGAGAAGTCCAGCTTCTCATCTATGTCTCACTTTTCGCCACCAAAAAACCTCCTAACCCGATCCTCAACCCCCAACACCAAACTACTACACACAACCGAAACGCTACTCAACGCCATCGCCAACGCAGCCCAAACAGGACTCAGCCTCCAATGCGTATCAACAACCCCAATAACCTCTCCATTGCTACCCATGACATCCCGGTGTCCACTGACGATGGGATAGAATACTCCCGCGGCAACAGGGATAAGGCAGAGATTGTACACCAACGCCCATCCAAAGTTCATCTTGACGCGGTTAAACACGCGGCGGCTGAGGAGGACAAGGTGCAAGATTGTATTTAAGGAGGAGTTTAGGAGGATGAAACTGGCAGAGGACAAGGCGACGTCCGACCCCGTGGAGAGAGCGATGGATACATCTGCCGCAGCCAGTGCAGGGGAATCATTCACGCCATCGCCAATAAAAGCCACGATCGAACGGTCCTTCTTCTGATTATCATTTGGAGAAGTTTCTTGGATCTGGCGGACAAAATCGGCTTTACCAGCTGGTAGGATGTTGGCCATGACGTTTGAGCGCGGGATGCCGACCATATCTGCGACAGCGGTTGCGGTGGTGTGGTTGTCGCCTGTGCACATGTAGACGCTGACGCGGCGGTTTTGGAGGTTGGAGATGACTTGTGCGGCTTCGGGGCGGATGAGATCGGAAATCGCGAAGACGAGGACGGGAGTGAATGGGGATTTCTCCAGGGTGTCCAGGTTGATTTTGCGGAGGGAGAGAATGGCGGTTGATTTTCCGGCGGATTGGTACTTCGAAAGGAGGGTTGAGATGTAGTATGTGTCTGTGTCTGGGGAGGCGAGTTCGTGGAGGAGACGCTCGTTGCCGATTGCTGCTTCGTATTGGACGGGTTCTGTGGTTTCGGGAGTCGACACTGAGAAAACACCCTTCATTCCTTTTCCGGAGAGTTCCTGGATCTCAGAAGACTGTACAAAGGCAGCTGGTTTGCTGTTGCAGAACTCCATGATTGCACGCGCAATCGGATGGTTGCTGCTTTCCTCTAGCTTCTTCGCGAGCGTCCAAGCCACTTGCATCTCTGTCGAGTCGTTGGTGTTCGAAAGGACCTCATGCTCAGAAACTTTCAGGCTACCTCCCTCGGTAAGAGTGCCAGTCTTGTCAAAGACAATGGCATCGAGACGACTCGCTTCCTGAAACGCCTCGCCACCGCCCTTGACCAGGATACCATGTCTAGCAGCTAGACCCCCACCGACAAACAGCGCCGTAGGAGCCGCAAGCGCCAAACCACAAGGACAAGCAACGACAAAAACTGCGATAGCAAACTCCAGGCTCCAGAAGGTCCATCCACCGCGAGAAACGTCCAGATAATCATCAGGCAAAGCGCCAGAAAGCCCAAGACAAAGCCAGACAAGGAAAGTCAAGATCGCAATGAGTGTGATGATGGGCACGAAATGAGAAGTCAACATATCTGCGACTCTTTCCAGCGGCGCACGTCGGCTTTGGCCCTCGCGTACAACGGAAATAATCTGGTCGAGCATCGACGAGCCTCCGATGGCAGAAACCTGGATCTGCACTGGCTGTCCTACGTTGACGGATCCGGTGTAGACTTGATCACTGGCGGTCTTCTTGACAGGTTTCGATTCACCAGTGAGAGAGCTTTCGTCAAATTTATAGGTTCCTGTTGTGTTCAAGACGGTACCATCAGCTGGCGGAGAAGCGCCGTGAGGAATGCTGACAATATCACCGATTTCAAGCAGGTCGATGTTTATACGTCGGATAACCTCGGATTCCTTGTCATCGGGCGTTACTGAACGTTCTACAAGTAACGCCTCGGAGGGTCTTAGCTTGCCCAAAGATGCAATCGCGTCTCCCGTTTTTGCTTTGCTGTAAGCTTCCATGAAGCGACCAGCCAGGATAAACAGGGTAAGGAAGACAACCGTGTCGAAGTATGTCGAGCTATGAGTTTGAGCCGACTTATCTGTGCCCGCCGCGGCATCAACAATGAGAACAGCCAGAGACGAAAGATAAGCAACCGTGGTTCCCGCGGAAATCAACAAGTTCATGCTGCCAAAGCGGCAGAACCGCCGCAGAAAAGGAACCCGACTGCCAGGACGCCACAGGGCATGGACTTCCTTCATCGCTCGCACGTGAAATATGTCAGTGCCGTAGAACATGACCGGCGTTGTCATGATGAAAAGCGCCCACTCCATGCGAGATGCGCTGCCGGCCCACATTGGCTTCTCCAGGTACATTCGAGCTGGGTTGTTGGAAGATACGAGACTCATGAACACCACACCAATCAGGAAGGTTGGGATTGTGATGGTGAACACAAACAGAAGGCGGCACAGCAGTCGGCGTCGCTCGTGTAGCTGGATTGCACGCGAGCGGTCTTCGACGCTTGGTGGATGGTAGACAGTCGCCTTGAAAGCATCGTGTGCGGACTCAACGGTCGAGAGCAGGTCTCGAACGGTGTAGGATGACGGATGAGGGGTGTAGGTAACTTTCAGGATGGGGTTCTTGATAGACAGGGGCTCCTCAATAACAACGTCCGTAAGGGTTTCCAAAGATTCAAGAACTCTTTTCGGGCAGTGGTGACAAAACATGCCATCCACAAGAATCGAAACAGTTCTCGGTTTGATCTCATCGTTGTCGTCTTTCTCCGCAGCCAGAGGGCGAATGCTGGTCAATGAAGCATCGAAGCCAATGTCTTCAACCTTCTCCACGATGGCATTGGCCTTTTCTTCTCCTTCGAATTCGACCATGCCACTGTGTGACAGGAGATTCACAGAAACACAGGTGACGAAGGGGAGCTCCTCGATAGCGCCAGTGACTGCTCCCACACAGGATCCGCAAGTCATGCCGGTGATAGCAATCTCTGCGACGAAGGCAGTCGGCGCACGACGAGGCTGAGAAACTGTATTGACTTCGTCAAGGGACGCTTCGAAACCAATGTCCTCGATCTGGTCGATGACCTTGTCAATATTCGACTTTGGGCCGGTGTAAACCAGCGTGGCACTGTTGGTGAGCAGGTTGACGACGACATCCTTGATGAATTCAAGCGCCTTTACCTCGTTCGTCACAGCATTGACGCATGACGCACAGCTCATACCTCCGATGCTGATGCGGGCATTGAATACCTCGTCCACCCGCTGAGGGGTCGACAACAACACAGTGTCCAGTGGCTGCACAGGCTCCATGGCCACCGAGGAAGCTCGTGGCACGAGACTCTCGACGTCAGAGTCTTCCTTTTTGTAGTCAGGACACAACGAGCCGCGGTTACTAGCAGCCAGCGGAGCAGCCCAACTGCTTTCACGTCGAAACAGGCCATTCTTTTCTGGGCGGGGCGACCAAGACAGCCGATCCTGGCTCTCCTTTCTGCACGCATCACAGTTGGCGATGTGTTGCCTGTTCTTCAGAGGTAACTTGGGGTATGAAGCCCGCACCGACGAGAATAGAATCGAATCGCGGGGGAGCAACGAAGTGGTGTCAATTTCCGAAACAACGGAGCCTTCAATGTCGTCGTAGGTGGTGACATGGTGGACTTCAAAAGCGGCCTGAACCAACGCCATGGCCAACTTGGATGCACCGACTTCCACGCCGTGTCGCACGTGTACTTCGTGGGTCAGGATGTTGACCTCCACGCCCCTCACGGCGGGTACGTCAGAAAGGATCACGTTGATGTAGGCGACACAGGAGGTGCAGTGGACGTTACTGACGAAGAAGGTGCTGCGAAGACATCTGGGTTCATGTACGGGGAAGTGACGCCCAAAGGCTTCACCCACATTGTTCTTCTTGTCCTCCATGGTTGTACAACCTGCACTTTGGAGCTGGGATGCTGTTGTTCCGGGAATGATCCGGGATTTGGTTGTCTTGACCAGCAAGACTAAACGATGATGCCGTCGTGATTGTTTTTGATAGGGAGTGATGAATGATAGGTGAGAGAATGGACTATGGAATAGAACATATATTCGTCCAAATGGGTGGTTGTAACGTAGTAGGAAGGGCTAACTATGACCTTGCGTCCTTGCCATAGAAACCACACTGGGAAAATTACACTGAAAAAAGGCAGAAGAAATCTGTGTTTTAAAACAGAATAAAAGAGAGAAAGAAAAGAAAGTAAAGGAGTGGAATGGAAAAGAAGGTTGACCTCAACGATGGACCAGCATCTGAGAGATTTGTGCGTGAAAGATCCTGAATGCCAGAGACTTCCCACGCACAAATATCGCATTCTTTATGACTGTACGCCATGACGCCAAAAGCAGGTCAGATTCCACAGGGCTGGTCATTTGTTGCTCAATATCCAATAATCAATTTATTTTGGATTTATCTGAACCACTCCTGTTGATCCGGACGAATGCTGTGGGATGCCGTGCGCATTGGTGGTTGACCAGCGAATCGCCTACTAAGAGCACCACTCAACGCTGGACTCGTCAGTCACGGAGCCATCCAGACCCATTTTTTTTTCTCGCCGCGTGTGATAGACATCTTTAGGAGCTCCTTTGCAGCTAAGAAAACTGCCCAGAATTGGATTCTTCGCCATGATTTGCCCTCCACCGTCACTCCTGAAACCAGTGTGGATTTGACACTGCAAGTCCGCTGCCACTCAGAATCTCACACGAGGAACCAAGCTTTTCTTCGAAACACTTACAAAGCGCTCAGGTTTTTTTTTTTTTTTTTTTTTTTTTTTTTTTTATAAAAAAAAAAAAAAAAAAAAAAAAAAAAAAAAAAAAAAAAAAAAAAAAAAAAAAAAAAAAAAACAGCCGGAGTCGAACTCGCGGCCTCCCGGCTACACGTGACATATCCGCTAGGCCACCGGACCAGACCGGCAGAATCTGCAGCCGACAACGTCCTCCGCTCGACTCCCTTCACTTTTGCCTCTTTTTTTTTGTGCTCCCCTCGTGTATCTTCGTTGCGTGGTGTGTCTTCCATTGCCCTACTATTTGCCAGACTAGACAGTCTGAATCCACGAAAAGAAAATACTCATCGTCATTTCTTCTCAATGACTGCGCGAGAGTGACGCACATCTCACTCATTGGCCATCAGTTACTCTTTCGGGAAACACGGGCATGTACCGGTCTATGCTCGCCATTGTTTGTTGACTTTGCATATTCATATCTGCAACTATATTATTTCTGCTTGCACGCGCGTTGACACCATCCTCGCACCATGTCAACTAGGCCAGGCATGCGGGCTCCCATGCCCTCCCGGCCCGGCTCCAGGGCTCCTGTCGGCCGTCTGGCCAGTCTTAAACCTAGCAATCCAACGCCTATCAGACGTCCTCAGCCAATAGCGCGTCCGCAGCCGACCAAACCGACAACTCACCCCAAGACATCAACATGTCCTAATCTCGGCTGTCCTGCACCTCATATCGTCGAGGATGACGGACAGAAGGTTTGCTCCGGATGTGGTACCGTTATCAGCGACGCAAACATTGTATCTGAAGTCACATTCGGAGAGACTTCCTCTGGTGCAGCAATGGTCCAGGGTACTTTCGTCGGAGAGGACCAGTCCCATGTCCGTAGTTATGGACCAGGATTCCAGCGTGGGGGTAATATGGAAAGTCGAGAAATCACGGAACAGAACGGCAATCGATATATCAACCAACTGGCCCGTGCATTGATCATTCCTGAGAGTGCCGCCAAGGCGGCTGGACAAGTTTTCAAGCTTGCCGTCGGGTTGAACTTCATCCAGGGTCGACGGACGAAAACCGTCGCAGCAGTGTGTCTGTACATTGCCTGTCGTCGACAGGATGGGAATACTAGTATGTTGATCGATTTCGCTGACGTACTGATGATCAACGTCTTCAAACTTGGTCGAACTTACAAAGCTCTGTTGGAAGAACTGCGAATCGGGGGTAATGTCTTTCTGATGAATCCGATCGATCCGGAGAGCCTGATCTACCGATTTGCCAAACAACTCGAATTCGGATCCGCCACGATGCAAGTAGCCAGTGAAGCAGTCCGAATCGTGCAGCGTATGAACCGAGATTGGATGACTACCGGTCGAAGACCGGCTGGTGTCTGCGGTGCGGCTCTAATCCTGGCTGCCAGAATGAACAATTTCCGTCGGACGGTCCGTGAGGTTGTCTATGTAGTGAAAGTTACTGAGATCACCATTAGTCAACGGTTGAATGAGTTTAGTTCGACCGAAAGTGGAGAGCTGACTGTTGATCAATTCCGGTCTGTGCAACTAGAGAACGCACATGACCCACCATCCTTTACGAGAGCAAGAGAGGACAGGAGACCAGGTCGGCGAGCGAAACGCAAAATTCCAGAAACAGCAGCGGAGATTGAGGATGATGATTACGAGGAGTCGCCAGAGAGGCGCGTCGATGCCGATGGCTTTGCCATTCCTAGCCTACCTATTGACCCTGCCCTGACAAATGCGGCTACTGGTCGGCGACCATCTGCGCCATCCGCTGTCAGCGATGCTTCTGAAGCCGTGGAAGAGTCATCGAAGTCCAAACCTAGCCAACCGAAAGGCTCCAAGCCGAGGCAGGTTCCCTTCCAGCCCAGTGCGGAACAGGTTGCATCGGAGAATGCCCTCGAAGACGAAATGACTGCCTTCCTGACTAAAGGCTCCAAGATGGTTGAAACAGCATCATACCCCAACCAAAGTCAAGAGACGAACAGAAAATCCATCTCAGATAGCACCGAAATCGACGCCAGCGAATTCGAATCCGACCCGGAGGTGGCAAACTGCCTCCTCCGCCCCTCGGAAGTCGAAATCAAAGAACGCATCTGGGTCCATGAAAACAAAGACTACCTCCGAACCCAACAAGCCAAGGCCCTAAAACGAGCCCTAGCTGAAGCCGACTCGGGCCCAGGAATGCACAAACCTCGCAAGCGTCGTCGCGGCCGGATGGGCGATGTTACTTACCTCGAAGGCGAAGGCGAAGAGGGAGACGGACGGAGCACGCGCGCCTCGACACCAGCAGAGGCAACACGTCGGATGCTCGAGCGCAGAGGGTTCAGTAAGAAGATTAACTACCGTCTTCTGGATTCTCTCTACGGCGAAGAAGGAGCCGAATCGAAACCCGACGGTGCAAGTCGCAGCCAGAGCGTTGTGTCTGGTCGTAGTGTCAGCGTCGAACCTGAATCTACATCTCGACGGACTGGAGTTTTCACATCATCGGCCACAGCCAAGCCTACTGCTTCTTCAGCTCCTGCCCCGGTCCCTGCTCCTGCCCGCGCCGCTACTGTAAAGGCACAACCCAACGAAGAAGTCCTCGGCCCCGCCAGCGGGCCAAACAATAACGAAGAAGTCGTTGGTGAAGCGCCAGAGAATGAAGACGACTACGACGAGGAAGATGATGAGGAAGAAGGGGATGATGGCGTCGATGCGGCATTTGCAGGGAACTATGGGGATTACTACGATGATGATAGTGATGCTTATGATAGTGATTAATAGTTGACTGGTGGGGTTTTCATTTTGAGAGTTTTGTTGAGCGGTATACCCTGATTTTATATATAAGAGTTGGTGAATAAAGGAGGATTGTGCTCAATTGTTTCATCATCAAAGCACCACTTTACGTAGCATCACCTGCTCAAGGGCATTTGCCTCCAAACTAAATACTGCTACGTCCCAAGATGTTATAAATCCCTCGTCACCTTTATGCTATCGATTCCCTGTGCCCTTTCGACATGATACCACGACACAGCTGCAGATATGTCCAGAACTGGGTTAATTCCAGTCATGTTCGTCACCAATGATCTCTTGAATAGGTCGACTTGGACCAGCGAATGAAATAGTCCCACGTTGAGGATATTCAAACTATATCAAGGTCCAACATCACCAACTTGTATTCTCAGAAACCAAATATTTCCTTCCTTTACTACACGTTTTAATGGCATACACGAAGCGCAAATTATGCTTAGCAGCCCAGCCTCCCCTTTTCTCAAAGAATATGTATATGAAAAGCTAAGGAGATATTAGCTTTCGCTCTGAGCACCCAACAGGAGTTTGTCACAAGTGAGGTCGTGCGCTGTCTGCTTCGTTGCTAATAGTGCAAGAGCACGGCTTAGTTCACAGTCACAATACCCATTAAAGATATCTCCATGGAGGCTCACGTTCAACCTCCAGATTATCCAAACATTACGAAGTGACTACGTGGCCCGACGGTTTCTAGGAAGGCCAGTATCAGGTCTTGCCCAAGCTTCCCTATCTAACCATTCGTTGGATCGGGACGACTACCCACTCCTTACGACAGTCCTTGAGACAGCGGTATCTGAGAGGGAGGCTGAGCTTATCCAACTAGACAAGCATGTTTGAGGGCACGTTTCTCTGTGCGGAGTCCACAGAACCCACAACAACTATCGGAGACAATGACTCATCAATAAGCGTCTCACCACTTCGATCCAAATCTCAACTCCATATCCAACTTCACATTCGGTCAACATAAAGTATGCATCTTGACCACAAAATCCCATGGAATACAGCATCTGCCCATTTCGACCTAATACGATGCAACCGAAGATTCACTCCGCATCGCACAAATCTCTTTTCACGCAACAAACCGTCCGTGTCAACAGATCTAAGCCATTTCTGTCGTGTGTTTATTGCAACTGTCCGGGAATTCTCACAAACCAAACCATCATCACCAATATCCCCAGAAAGACTCATCTCTGACTCTCTGCTGTCTTATCCTGAACGAAAATATGGTCTCAGACCACATGAAACAAACTCCGCACTACACAACCCTCTCTCTACGAAACATCAGAACATTCAATACTGGATTAACCGTGCCGGTACTCCAGACGAACCGACCTATAGCAGTAGAGATGGGGATCTTTCTGATGCGGTGAAGATGCTGGTCATCATCGCCGCGAGTGCAAACGGTGTAGATACAGAGGCGAAAGAAAGATCAAGAGAGGCGATTTCCGCTTTACTCACTCTATCTCGCCATTCTCATATACCTATTCATACTTTGAATAATATTCATTGGGGCCATGGGTTTGGGGTGGCATTGGTTGCGGATTTCGCATTGGAGGCGTATCTTTTGATTAATCTGGTTGATGGAGTTCTTTCTCGCAACCGATTAACTTCTGATAATTCTATGGAGAAGGAGGTATCACTTCTGGAAATGGAATCCTTCCGACATTTCATCTCAAAAGCTCTCCCTGACTATGATTATCCAGTGCAAAACATTCCTCATCGAGCTTTTTGGAATGAATTGGGTGTCACGGATACTTGGGCCTACGAACCGAAGTATAGCCAATGTGTTCAAGACGAAAAGAATGATATGGATGCAATTGATCCGTTGAGAGATGGGAATGAGGAAGTCAGACAGGGTTTACGGCAGTATCTCAAGTCTTGTTTTGCGATATTGTATGTTTATGATATGCTATTGAGGGAATGGCATGGAGGGGATGAAGCTAATTCGACGTGGAGATATTGGATTGATCGTTACTTTGCATCCTGTGGTTGCAAACTTGAATAAAATCAACATTATATAGACTAGAAGAATGATTAAAATAGGTAACTATAGTAGGATCTAATTAGTTGTCAAACCTTCACAGTATTTCTGCATGGCATACTATAGTATGTTCAGTTCAGTTCAACCTCAAACCAAATACCAAGCACTGAATCATCGGTTTCACTGAGAATTCGAAACAATAGAACCGTTTTCTTCTTCGTCCCATATTGCTGTTCTCATTGTTTCCCTTTCCCCTATCACCAGGCGTGAATCGTTAGCACAGCAGTGCCCGGCACACGAGACATAGGACGGTCAAGACAGGACTCATATGGACATATTTTAACCAGGTTTCCAACGAGCCACATTCAAATCATGGATTGCTAGACTCAGTGAAGAGCTTGTTCTCAGAAATTTTGACTGCTCTCTGGTTCTATTGTGTGAGATTTTCGTAAGTCTATCCTTCTTCTGTTAGAGTTTTCAGCCTCGAGTGATGCGGGCATGATCCTCCGAAAGGCATCTAATAGAGCTTATTTTAACATTGTTGAACATTCGAGGACGAAGAGCGTCACGTTCTTGCCCCATGATCTAGACTCTAGATGTTTCTTCAAAAGCGGCACAATATTCTCCTCTCGGCCGTGCTGGTTATTGCTTGCGTCCATTCGTCAAGATAAACTGGAGCCTTGGGTGTCGACTGTAGCATTGGTTGGACAAATTTGACCAGTCCATTTGGATGGACACTTGTTGTTATCACATTTCTCACTGCAATACGGGGCAGAAAATCCCAACAAGCTCAAAGGCTTAAAGGCCGTGGAGTAATGCTTGCCCTGGTCGATGTTCACTTTGGTCAAGTGCTTCTCGCCTATTACATGAGAATTGACAGAACACTCGTCTCATATCTTGGAGCCAACACTATTCCCATTTGCAAATGATTGCCTTCGGAGACGTTGCCACTTTCTTTCTGGCTATTGTAAGCTCTGGTAATTAGGGTAGATGTGGGCAACTTCAACTGATGTTGGTCTTCAAACGAAGCACTGAACTTTGGGCCAGAAATACTATCTTCGGGAAAAACACTGGTGACTGGGTGACTTCGTGGAGATGGTCAAACTTTGTAAAGTGCTCGATCATCGCATGCAACGAACAGAGCTGATATCATCATCAGGAATGTGTCTCCTGAGCTTTAGGGATGATTTTGTACCACACCATTATGTAGGTCGCTTGGCATACAAAGTGTTTGCATTCAAGTATGGTCTCAGGTCTTTGTCCTCTTTCCAATTCAGATCCTCCCAGGATAGAACTTGGGAGATAGGCCAATAATTTAATTCGAATAACCATAAATCAACATTTAGAGGGTCAACAAGCCCATCAACTTCATTCCTGAGTCAAAAGGCGGACCGCCAGCACGGTCACCCCGAATTGTTAACTAGCTCTCCAGGGCAGCATCTTCATCTTGATGGGATTTACACAAATTAGTATATACACAAAGTGAATGGATGATTTTGTCATCCAGTATACACGACAAATGATGAATGGGCCGGTTTGGTCTGTCAGAGAGAGCATATCTTTACACATGCTGGAAAGTATATATAATGATCGAACACGATGCATGGCCTCGATAAATTCGGATTCTCCTTCCAACTAGGCGCCCTAGCAAACTGGTACGCCAGCACTCAGTATCGATTGCGGCCGAGGATCTCACATGTAGCGACGTACGTCCACAAACTTTCAGAAAAGCCGGGTCTGTGATGCAAGGTGGACAGGTAAGATAACCACTAGTACATGGACTTGCCCTGCTCGCTAAAATTGTAGTTGTACAAGTTATCACGCTAAGACAGCAAAATAGGTCGCCTACAAGGACGAATGCGAAAGCATGCGTGTCTATGTTTACTTATCGGGGCTCCAGATCCCGAGGACTGCTGCCGTTTTCCATTGACCATGGGCCGAACAGAGTCATCAGATATCTCATGTCCACCTTTGTATATTCTTCTTCTCGAGTATGAATTGTCCTTCCCCTTTTCACAATCCATTGGCACCCGGTTTTCTAACAAGAAAGATCAAGTCTTTACCACTCGACACTTATCTTGCGGTGTCGCCGATTCTTTGCCGTGGACCCAGAGCCACACAAATTAGCCACCAAGGCTGCCCAGTCAATCGACACTTTGCTACTTCTTCATACCTGTCGATTCGGGCTCCGTATCGTGACATTTCTGGAGAGCTGCACTGCATCTGTCATCAGTACTGTTAACATTATTGGTTTAAGAAGAGGAGCCGATCTTCATGCAGCAAGATCCAGACTTTCCCTAAATCTCGAGGTGCTTCGGAGCGCAACCAGTACCCCTGCCAATAGGAATTCCGTTGCGGCTATTGAGCATATTCCCACCCAGAAAGAAGACAACAGCATTGGGTCTAACCGTGGGATGAGGAACTCAACGAGCCACAGTCTTCGAAGACAATCTCTGACGAGAACCATGAATCATCAAGCAGCCATGGAATAATAATTCAAGGATCTCAGAAGACTTGGACGCCCAATGGCTTGACGTCCGTCTCTTCCACTGGGCAAAACGTCCCATGCGATGCTGGGATGGAAGCTGGTCCAAATTTAGTACCTGGTATTTTTCCGGATTGTGACAATACGGATGAATTCTTAGTTGATTTCTTCATTGGATTCAATGGAAGCGCGGATGCGGGAGTGGACTTGATGTTTAAAGCTATGATATTGGGACATGCCCTGAAGCTTAATCAAAATCTGTTCACGCTGTCATATATCTAGTACTTGAATTAACTATAGTTAACAAAAATTATAATATTGGATTGTTTGCTGTGTTAGTAAAGTTAAAATTGAGTATCATACTTCTTCATCCACATTTATTCCTTAGTTGTACTCACCTAGCTATACGGCACTCTGAGCCCCCTTGGACATGTTCTTATGAACATGGCCATTGATAACAATGATATGCAATCGCTTTTGATCCTGCAAAATCTCCATCTCTTTCAAAGGATCCCCGTCGACCAAAATAACATCGGCGTAGAACCCTGGCTGCATCTTGCCCAAAGTCGACCAGGTACCCCATCAGCTCCCCTCCAAACGAAGTCGCCGCAAGAATGCTCTCCATTGGCGCGTAGTCAAACAGATCAACAAAGTGTCTGAGGTCCCGAGCGTAAGTACCATGCGGAGCCCGGGCAAAACCGTAGTCTCCTCCGGGCAATACACGAATGCCCCCGTCGGTGTATTTATTGCATAGCTTTGCAAGCCACCTCCACTTCGTGCTTGAGACCCTTCTTTGCTGCTATCTCGAGTGTCAATCCAAATGGAATTGCACCGCCCTGACAACTGGCAAGTGGGAAGTTGGTGGTGGGAGCAACAAACACGGTATCCTTTGCCTGTTCGAGCATGTCCATTCCTTCCTCGTCAATGAAGCTCGCATGGCAGATCATATCGATTTCAGCTTGAAGACTGTGCTTGACAGAGGCTGCACTCCGAGCATGGCTGCACACATGCTTTCCTCAGTTATGAGCCTCTTCCACCACCGCCAGTCTCCTCCAAGGTGAAATAGGTATCCTCGCTGCGCATGGTCTCATGAATTTATCCGTAGATCCAGAAAATGCCTCTATCTATCGAATTATCTAACAAATTACTATAGAGGCATGGTTTCCCGCTCCCGCATGGTTTAGCTACGATAAAAAGATCCGCAATGGGGCTTTTAGTGGTGCTACTGAATTCACGATCCCCGGCGGAATGAAAGATGCATTTTTCATTCGAACATTGAGTACCGAGACTTCAATCCCCACGCCCTTATTGATCAAGCTTGGAATCATCTCTGCACCGCTAAGGCCATTGGTGGGGAAGACTTGGATTGGAGTTCATTTGCTGCGGGTATGTGGGTCACCGCGGGCCTGCCACCCTTCAAGGGGGAGGATTTTACTCTGGATAAATCTAAGTAAAGCCTCATATGAAGATAACAAGTCCATTAGCCAGGAGTATAGCAAAACAAACAAATCAGATATTATGATCCACCCCATAACATTGACGGCCCGCTATAGCCGACCCTCACGCAAAGATGAACTCGGTAAACGGGTTTGGAGTATATATGAAACACGCTCAACCCTACCTCTGCCAGGTTCTGAGCAAGAGACCAACTCGCATCCTTCAAAAAAAATCTAGAGACGCGGTCTCTCCGGGACATGGCACTGCAAGAGCTTTTCCTACTAAACAGTTTGTGCTCTCCTTTCTTCGGTTATGCTTATCCTCTGGGTTCAATTAAAACATTTGAACTAATTGGAGCGCTGCTAAGCCCTCATCGACACCCTACATAAAAACGGCCCCTCCATCTCCCCAATTCCCGAGCTCCGCACACAAACGTCCTTCTCCTTGGATTCCGGATGGAACTCGAACTCGTTAAGTAACGTAGTAACGGTCTTGGTGATATTAGTCATTGCCAGATTGCGTCCAATACACATCCGATGACCGATACTGAAGGGGATGAGATATCTTGATATACCTTCCTTCCCTCCCAGCCAGCGGTTCGGGTTGAAGGTATCGTGATCAGTTCCCCAGATATCGGGGTTATGGTGGAGCACATAGTTGGATATCGCAACGTTGGTCTGAGGTAAGGGTGAGTATAGATGTTTGTTTGAGAGAAATACATAGAACTCACCCCATGTGGAACATGGATATTAGCAATGTCGGTTCCGTCGGGAGAATGGACTTGGCGCCATAGTGGCATTGTAAACACGGGATTGATGCGGAAGTTCTCTCGAATACATGCCATCGTAAATGGCAGTGAAGCCTCGAGTCCGCGTATGGGATAGGCAATCTGATTTTGTTGCAGTGGTTCGAGTACGGATGAGAGCTCTTGCTGCACTTGATCAAGAACATCGGAATTGTGGACCAAGTGCCAGAAAACCAAAGTCAGGGTGCCGGCTGTAGAATGCGATCCGGCCACACTGCAGATAATATTTGTTAGCTGTCATTGAACTTATTATGAAATAAGAAAGAAAAAAAGCAAGAGTAAGGTAACTCACAGCATCGCAAATGCCTCCGAGTTGATCTCCTCTTCGGTCAGTCTGGCTCCTGTTGCTGGGTCTTTTGCGTGCACCAGACTCTGGAGCAAATCGGCACGCGCATGCGATTGCGATATTTTCTCTCCAACACACTCGGCACAGGTGAGCTTCAATGCATTACGACTTTTCACCAACCTTCGCATCCAAGGGATTGGGGAGTATTGCGCGAGGAGTTTGTTCAGCCACTGGAACGGAAGCTCCCCAATGACACCGGACAGAAGCAAATGATCCTCAATGGCTGGAATATGGGGAGAGCCACATCGGGTTTGGGCGTCAAATGGATGACCGAATGCGACCTCTCCTAATATGTCCAACACGTAGTAGGATATTATGTTCTTGAGATCGAACATCTCGCCAGTCTCTGCCAATTCGCTAAGTTTATCCTTTAGAACGCTCATCTGGCCATCGATGAGATGCTCGAAATTCTGGATTGAGGTTTGCGAAAATCCGTGGGATAACTGTCTTCGACGGAGGGAATGGATCTATCCGGGTTTAGCTCTGGGACAAGACAAGGTGGGGTAGTTTCTATACATACATCCTCGTCTCTACCCCCGAAGAGATTCGGTTTAAACGCTGTAAAGGCATCATAGAACTCCGTTTTGCCCATCTTTCTTCCCCCTTTGTAGATGGGGGCGATCGCCTCTCCATCCCAGAAATGAAGGTGGTTGGGGCCAACACGCACCACCGAGCCGTATTGCTCGTGCAGCTCAACCAGTCGCTCGTGGAGCGTCAGCTTATAGACGTAGTATGCCTTCCAAGCACTGGTCAAAGATGGGAGGAGGGGGCCGGGGAAACTGGATAGAGGATGCATAAAGCGCATATAGAAAATGTAGGTAATCAGTAAACATGGATATAGTGTGCTCGCCAATGCTAACATGGACGGAACAGTCAAAATTCGCAAATAATCCATGATAAAGTAACATAATATCTCAGCCAAGTCGTTAGTGATTTGATAATGTATTGGCATGTCCAGCTGAGAAAACATAGCCCTGCTTAATAGCCCGTACTGATTTACCGTTTCAGTGTGCCGGTTCAACCCTGCAGCTGCTCGTTTCTCGCCCTAGCGGATTTCACCCACATCAAAATACAGGCAATAAGGTTCACAGTTGTAATGGAATCTACCACATCGGCTTTGAAGGTATAAGATTAATGATCGTTTGGATTCCTCGGTTGTGCGGGATTCGCCCACCAGACGGCGGTCCTTCTCCACAGCGACTTTGTCCTGATGAAATCTTTTGCAACTGCACATCCTTGATCCAAGTGACATTTGCTTTTTTTAACCTTTACATAGAACAGGTGCAATGGTTGTAGAGACCCCAATGTATACCTAAACATGGCTGCCGGTTGTCTCTGGCCATCGACATCTCCGTTCCGCCAGGTTTTGACAAAGGGAAGTGTGCTCATTGACTACCATGGAGGGTTTTTGGTACTCAATCCAATACTCATCCTGTCTCCAACTGTAATTTTAATCAACATATAATAATAGGTTATTAGTGAAAAAACGACGTTCCCGCCACACTTGATCAATACCTGCCATTGCCGAGGCTGGGCCTATGCCACACCTTCGTACCGACTACTCCCAGAAACAGAGGGAAGTCAAGTTCTCAGGGATGCTATAGATGTCTTCCAATAGGGTCAGAGGATATCTCCAAGCAGATAATATTGGCGGGGTCAAATGGCGGTGGTTATTTAGCATTGGCAGCAGCAGCTCATTCACAAATCCCCCGCCCCTTGGCCGTGCTTTCGATAATGGAATGCTCCAACTGCCAGTGATTGATATACCCATCCAGGTCGAGGTCTCCGAGAACGTGTGGTGAATTGTCTGGGGTGCTGGCAACGGTCAGCGACTCTATAAGGTGTGGGAAATTATCGATGGTTATGCCTTTCCAGAGAGGCCGATGGCAGATAGGCGGTTCAGGTGGATCAGTGCAATGTATCAAGCATTATGGGTCCCCAATGACTTCGCCTGAGTTTTAGGATTAGCATACCTCATTAGAGAACAGGAAATTGAATCCATCCTCCAAGAGCACCGACAATTCTTTCCAGCAACTTGGGGGCTGTCGTCGTCTAGCTTACCATCAACAGCTATTCTTCATGGCAACAGAGATGTCTTAGTGGATTCTGAAATAAAGTGCTGGAGTAGCAGATGTTTTGAAATCCTTAGGAGTCGATGTGATCCTTGAACGTTTCGAGGGATAGGGTCACGGATTTGAGGCTAAAGAGTTTATCGATTTGAACTCCGAGACAAATGAGGGGAGGCCTTTTAACCTGAATCTTAGAAGAATCATTGCTTTCCTAGAAAGCTATGTCTCCCTATAACAGAGCGGTATGACATTGCATGAATGTACGTAGTCCATACCGTTAGAACTCAATGCAAACTCAGACTTTCAACCGCCTGGATGAGATCTGAAACTGTTTTCATGGTCGTCTGATCGAAAGTAGCCATGCTGCCATCACTCGAGCCCATTGAGTCTTGGGTAAACGATGTGATTGGGTCATTCTGTTGCAAATGGACCCGAGCGAGAGCAGCAAACTCTCCCGCATGTTGCATAAAGCCATCTTCTTTCCAGGCCTCATTTACAACCACAGATGACGGTAAAGTCGCTATAACCTTTTCCCAGGCCTGTCCCCAGCGTTCTAGCGCGGTTCCAATGGGACCCGTGGATGAAGAAACCTGGGTAAAAGACATTTTCTCGTGAAATATCAGGCCATGAATTGCTGAAATGCATAAGTACTTTTTTCTCTCTTGGGGCGTGATGCCTTACCAGAAGCAATGGTAAACAGATTCAGCTTGCTGGCGCCCCAGAGCAGATTGCATTCCTCTGGCTGGGAGTGATTGGTGAATAGATCACGCACCACCTCCGTAAGCAATGGGGTCCGGCCCTTTCTCCACCTGTTGGACTGGACAGCAGCAAGGAATTCTGACGGTGAAGAGGCTTGAAACCAATCTTCCGGGCAAGTAAGATCGATATTCATCTCTGCCAGGACCATTCGGGGTACTGAATTATGGAAAATGACAAACGCGCAATCCAGGAGGAACACGTAGTTAAAGGTTCAGCTAGGTGTCAGTGTTTTGAATATGAGTTATCCCACTTCATTCACGTTCATACCTGATCAGCTCCTCATTCTCAATGTATTTATGCCATTGATCAGTCCCAAAGTCGGAAGTGATGGAGAAATTCCCATGCGTGGCTCTTGCGAGGCCCATTGCTCTTGTCGCCTATAAGTTTATTCGTCAACAACAGGGAGGAACCACAATTTGACTCTTAAAGACTTACTGCGACAAAGATCGTGAAACGATTTCGCTGGATGCGCAATTTGGCTGCATCATTTCCATCCCATTTCTGCATGATACACATGAAATAGGTTGCTTGTAGCGCGCTGATCTTCTGGCTATCTGATTGTTTGTCGATACTCAAGCCGGTGGTCTGTCCCGAAAATATGGGATTAGAAAAGACGATTTCTTCCATCATGTCCAGGAGATCCTTTGCCTCGCTACGATAGGATGAACTCGGTGAGGTACATGCACCAATCAGCACCATGGTAGACAAGAGAAGGGCGGGACAACGGCTGATCTCAAATGTCGGCCGATGAATTATTGGGCAATGTGGATACCAACGGTCCCAGAAGAGGTCGAGGGAGCTGACCAGGTGTTCTGGAGAGAAGAACTCAACGATGTCAGTTATCAACACAGCAGGTGTAGGATTCCTTTCGATAAAGGGGTGAAAAGTATCCCAAATCTCCCTGGCCTTGAGATGAACGGGATCTTCCGCAAAGAGACCGTCGGGGAAAGCCAGATCAGTATCCAGCTGATCATCGACCAATACTGCCTCGATGTCGTCGAAGAAAAACTCCCATGGATTGGAAGCACATGTTCGTTCTAGGGGGAGCTCTGGTTCGCTCAGCAAGTATCGTTTATAATTATATGCCTGGTCGATTCCACTCGCATGCGTGAAGTTCCGGAGGAAATCAAACCGATGAACGGCCTCGGACGTTTCTTTGCTGGCATCGAATCTGTCCTGTTTGATAGGCCCAGTGCCGCTATTAGAGTCTCGTGTTATCCTTGGTTCTTTCACCCGTTGATATGTACACTGGGTCTCGTATTGAAGGCATCCTGTACAGGGCTGACCTTGGCTACAGGCACGTTTCCGATCTGCACATCGATCGCACGCTTGCTTGCGTTTGCCTGACAGGGTCCGCTCTGGGATTTGCGAGCCCAATGCTAAGCGAGCATTACATGTCTTCCAATGGCGACGTAAGGCATCACTAAGACAATCAGCAAGTGTTTCCAGCTACGGAAATCACACTCACCTGCGTTTGTACTTGGAGTCGCAAAAGGAACATGAAAAAGGATAATCGGTACTATCTGCAATTAAGCCCTCAGTATATTGTCTCCTAGTGCTTTTAATTGGTCCCACCTACGAGTCAACGCATGCCTCTCCAAGTGCGCTTGCCTACCGAACGCTCGAGAGCAGACCGGGCACCGGAGTGACAATGTTGTGTCAGTGCTCATGATCGAGGATTTATAAAGTCCTATGTTCTCTCCATGAAAAATTGGATGGTAACTTCTTGGTTAATTGGTTTGGGGATGGCCGAGGATCATAGTAGTGGCTCGAGGCGGTTGTACGGCGGACTGTATCGACATAATGGACAAAGTTGTAGTATGCTTGTCGATGATGCCAACGTTGTTTGAGTCTCCCAATTACAAAAAGTCTAATAGATATATATTTTCAGGTCAATTCATTTTTTTTTTTTTTTTTTTTTCTCATTTCTCATTTCTTTCTCTTTTTGTTTCGCTTTTTCAAATGGTAAATGCACAAAATATTTAACAGATAACTCGTCATAAGAAAATAGAACGAAGAAAACAGACCGTACTCATACACAAAAACCGCAAAACGCAAACAATGCAAAGAAAAGCAACGAAAAGAGATGAAGCCGAGAAAAAAAAAAAAAAAAGACCGAGAATCGAGTCGAATTGGTGTCGAGGACGGTCGAGAACGAAAATGGACATAAGAAACGCGAATCACTGGTAAATAGCAAGAGCAGAGAAAAAAAAAGACAATATTGTAACGAACTCCGATAGCGAGAGATTACTGGTAAATGTTAACAAAAGTCCGCGAAGGCTGGAACTGGCGGAAAGATCATGAGCAAAACAAGATAGCGGCGACAATGTCGAGGAAACGGCACCGGTTGGTCGTCGGGGGTAAGACGCGATGCGTTACGAATCGATCTCCATCCCCATTCCCACACCAGCGTTCAATCCTCCAAACCCAGAATTACCGACTGGCTCTGGCTGAGCAGAAAGGGACTGAAGGAGAGGCACTCCAGCTTCCATTGTGTTTGTTCCGAGAGGTGCTTGAATGGACCCGTTGCCCGAGCGCTTGTCTGCTGCCTGGAGCGTCTCAGCTCCTTCGAAGAGGATTGGCGATGATTGAAGGTTTTGTACACAGGTTTCCCAGGTAGAGCCGACGAGACGGGCTTGGTCAAGGTCGTCGCTGAAGAGGTAGTAAGCAGGGCAATTGGCGACGGTGCCGAAAGCAGGGGCCACCGGCTGCGCCGCGACGAGGAACGCGTTCAGAGCGCGACTCTTCATCAAGATCTGGCAGTGTTGCAGGTAGTTCGAGTATTGGTTATCGATGTACTTCATCCAACCGCGCACGGCAGGGGCCATGTCGTCGTCGTCGCTAACGTTAATCCGTTGCCAGCTGATACCGAGAAGACGAGTCGCGTCATCGACCAGGGGTTCTTGGTGCGAAGGGCTCGAGCGGTTGTCGTCAGTCGTATTCTGCAGGCGATGTTGCATTGAAGAAAGCGCAATATCGTCTAATCCGGGCGCGCTAGGATCCAGGCGCTGAGACTTGCGACCCTGGACATCAGAAGACATGCCAGTCTGGGATCTCGAGGAAACCGGCGGTGCAGCGGCGGCTAATTGCTCAGATTTCTCTTCATACCAAGTACCCGTCTGGCTCTCCGCAGACACAGCTAGTCCAGTACGAGGGTTCAGCAGCACCATACCCTCGCCATAAATGGGCTCTTCCACGGGTTTTGGTGCGGGAGCAGGTGCAGGAGCAACGGGAGTAGCATTCATGGCCTCTTCAAAGCCGGCATCGTCACGCGACCTCTTGCGCGAGGGCTTCGAGGGAGATGGATTGGGGAGGCCAGTGGTCGTGGCATAAGACAGGGCTGAAGGGAATTGACCGAAGGCGTGGTCCTGGGGAGGAGAGAGGACCATTGCGGGTCCGTCGGACATCATAGAAGACATTGCGTGTGCGAGTATATCGTGAGTGGTTACGAAAGGGTTCGATCTGTCCTGTCTGTCCTGTGAGGTAAGCTCTAAAACAGCAAGGTGTGGCAACCTGTAAGACACGAGATTTATGAAAGTAAAAATGGGTATATATTGAGTCGCGACGAATTAGCTCGTGAGGATAACAGAGGTGGTCAAGGAGGTAGAGTAAAGGAGATGACGGTATATAGGAAGGTCACGCGAGAGGAATTGAGAGGATGATGTACTTGTAGTAGTATAGAAAGAGAAGTATAGTAGGGCAAAAGTGAAGAAGGATTCAATGGGACGAAAGAGGAAAGAAAGAGTAAATAAGAGGAAGGAAGAAGAGGAGAAGCGAGAAGATCAGACTAGGGCACAAAGCAACGGGAGTCACGGGAGAAACGCGTGATGCGAAAAGTAAGAAAGAAAGAGAGAGAGAAGCGAAATGACGGCTTTGCGATGCGCTGCGATGCGGAGAGAAAAGAAGCATTACCTCCGTTACGTTATGTTACGGTGCCAAGACAGCCCGGAGCCCAATTCCGGTGCCAGTTGCGCTGCCGGGCGGTATTGTATTACAATACCATACCTCCTGCTGAATCGGGATCCACACGATCCGAGGTGCGCTGCAAGGAATCTCACTTGATTGGTTCTTATGCATTAAATTGCGTATTTTGATTGGCCTTGACTCAGGGCCCAGTCCGCGCGTCGGCCCTCCCAGGCTTCCCTGCCAACGCCACTATGCTGTCTGATTGGTTGAAAGAGACAAAGCTCCTATTGGCCAATTACGAGCAGCCTCGGGTTGCTGCGGCCGACAGTCCGATGTGCGGGAGAGACCAGGTGCGCATATTTACATGCCTCAGGCATATATAGTAGCGGGTGGCAACATGGTGGACTTAAGCATGAAAAACATATCACTAAAAACCAAGTCTATTTTTTGAAGAATCCCTATAGAACAGAGAAAGAAAAGCAAAAAGGACATGGTCCAGAAATTAAAAAAAAAAAAAAAAAAAAAAAAAAAAAAAAAAAAAAAAAAAAAAAAAAAGGGGGAGAAGACTTGAAGGGGAAGCAAACCATATCCGACACCAGAGCTCGTGCTAGTCTTAACATGCCACAAAAAAGGACTTTGTAGGGTAATAAAATCAGTCCACCATGTCCCCAGAAAAGCATTTTGAGAACCGTTCAAAAGCGAAAAGTGAAAGCAAAAGAAAAGTAAATGAGTTGTAAGACCCCGGCTGCATTCCCTGCATGTCGCCGGTCCAGTTGAAAAAAAGCTAAATAAAAAAAAGAAAAAAAGCAACTACCTTTCCAGCTCTTCCCTGTATATCCTTCTTTGTAACAGGGGTCGTTATCGCGGCGTAATAGTTTCGAAAATCAGGGCATTAAGTATGAATTCGGATATACTCGGTCTGTGCCTTGTGTAAGGTACGCCTGTCCGCTTTCTTGGGTTTATAAAGTGCCATCCAAAAAAAAAGGAAAAGTAAGGCGCCTCTGGACCATCTCAATCTTGTCCAGGACAGACGGGAGCAACCCGATGGCATTTCACGGAAATTCGCTGTTTATGCGTTGCCGGTGCTGGCACCACCCAGCATACCCTTAACCCGGCCAACCGACTCGGGGGCGTAGCTTGGGCCCATGGTGCCCATGAACAGGAAGAATATGAGAGCGCCAGCACCGATGATGACGAACTTGCGCTGAGCGGGGTAGTTCGCTCCGTACTCAGCCCAGGCGCGACCAGCCTGGCCAGTGTATTCGCGGATCTTGTCGGCACCGAGCTTGTAGTAGACGAGACCAATCAAAGAAATTGAGTAACCGAAGAATTGGGTGCCAGTGACAGGGGTCTGCCAAATCATCATCGAAGCAGCGACCAGGAGGATATCCTTGAGGACACCGCAGAGAGTCATGACCAGCGAAGAAGTCTTTCCAATCAAGAAGACGACGGAAACGTTGAGCATGAAAGCAACAACGGCGTTGGCCAAGAGAGTCCAGATACCAACGTTGTAGATGTGACCCATGGTGAGGTTGGGAACCTCAAGGAAGAGAGCGGTGATACCGTTCATGACAGCGCAAACGGGGGCGAAGTAGTAGAGAGAGACCAGAGGGTCCATCTTGTACTCGGCGGAGCTGAGCAGGCGCTGGACCATGACAAGACGGGTGGCCTCGAACATGATACCACCAATCTGGAACAGGAAACCAATCAAGACGAACTTGATCTCGCCGAACGAGGCGATGACGACACCGAGGACGATGATGCCAACATTCATCAGGACCTTCAGGTTGACCGGAGCCATACCCATACCCCAGGTAGCGAACAAGACAGCGACAGGAGTGGTGGCCTATTTCTATTAGGTTCGCGACTCTTTCAACAATGGTACGGATGAATAAACGCACCTTGAGCATCTGAATGAAAGCGACACTCAGGTAGAGATAAGTGACATTACCGCAAATCAAACTCAAACTGAAGAAGAGACCGATGGGGACAATAGCGCGCAGGTAGACACGACCAGTCATCTTGACCGTCTTGCGACCATCGAGCAGAGTAGTGGTACGAGCCAGAACCTGGGTCATGAAAGTCGCGAACGACAAGTGCCATGTTGTGAGGATAATCGGGAAACCTAGAAACAATCAATGTTAGGATGCTGTTGAAATCTTCCACCTGGCCAGATGCGGAGAACTTACGAAATTGAGCATAGTCGAGGATGTGCTTGTTGAACAGGATAACACTGGAACTCAGAGCAATCCAGGCGCTGATTCTCCGTCAGTATATCATTGATCCAACTGATATTCGTATGGGTTTTTTTCTCACGTAACATAGATGGCCGGGTGGAAAGACGGCTTGGGAGGCTCCGGCTTGTCAACGGCGGGGTTGACGGTAGGCAAAGTGGGCTCAGGGCGGGAGACTTCGCCAGATTGTCTGGCCTTTTCACCTTCGGCGCTCATTGCGGATGTAAAGGAGGTGCGAATTTGCTTCTGTTGGTGGTTGAGGAACTGCTGGAAATCGAAAGGACGCGGCCGTAGAAGGCTGCTTTGACTGAACTTTGCGGAGGCCACGAGCGACGATTAGAAAAGGAGAATAATTAAAAGAGAGTGAACGAGTGAGTCAAGAGCTGGCAGGATTAGAAAATAATAAAGTGATAAGAAAAGCTGATCTAAAGCAGACGAAGAAGAATTATGAACATGGAAGAAGAGAAGAAAAAGAAGGGATGGCTGGAATGGAAGGATGGTTGTAGTAGAAGAGGTGGTAGCGCGGTGGTGGTTAGAGGGGAAAGACACCAAATTCTGTTCAGTAAGAGGCCAGACTGAATGCGGCACGGGTTTTTACAGACACAGGTAAAAAAAAAAAAAAAAAAAAAAAAGTAAAAAATAGAACTCCGTAGCAATGACAAGCAACAAAAGTCAAATGTTTACATACGTATCCGTACCTGTTTTTATTTTATTATTATAATTATTTTATCGCAGGGATTGGACCCCGAGTTTGGCTTCAGATCCGTCGATGGAGATGCGAAAAGGTGTACGTAGTCCTGGTATGGTTACCGTATGTTACCACGGTCCGACCTTTGGCGCGACTACTGTTTATGGCTTAGTGTATCCGCACACAGCAGACTCGATACTGAAAACTACGCTAGAGTTACTGTTTCATCTGATGTCCTTACCACGATATACATACGTTTTCAACTATGTAACAGTGCTCTAACACTACGGGGCACTGTGGCTATTCAGGGTGCACAAGTACAGCACTGTATATACTCTGTACAAATTACAGTATTTGCCTGGCAGTCTTATCAGCTGGGCGATACGCAGCTCGTGGCAAACGAATTAAAAAGAATAAAAAATAAAATAAAAAGTCCTTCTGTCAATCTTAAGGGGGCTCCACCCATCCGATGGACACTTCTTCGACCCCTTTTCGGCGGACAGTTCTTTATCCCAATGCGGTTTATGTCAGGTGATCATACGCTGTACGGAGTACTCTATTCTCTGCGGTACTCCATCTCGTTTTTGTATTCTATCATTAGTTCTT
The DNA here is from genome assembly GCF_000600275.1 of Aspergillus ruber CBS 135680. Lineage (NCBI taxonomy): Eukaryota > Fungi > Ascomycota > Eurotiomycetes > Eurotiales > Aspergillaceae > Aspergillus > Aspergillus ruber. Next base: position 399,679 of record NW_024467313.1, on the reverse strand, counting down.
TACGGTTCACAGCGTACAGCGCACACAGGGTACAGAATCTGTCCTCCGGTCTGTAACTGTTCCACCCAAACGTCTCAATTCTGTAACATGAGGGCTCATATTCTCCGTGCAAGAGTACATGCAGTGTGTTCTCATGGTCAAGGGACTCTGTTGATCCAAATTAACACCGACCACCTGCATTACGCAAGCAGCGGCGCCTCCCCCAGCCCCAGTATGCCCCATGGGCTCCATGGACTCAATCCCGGCCACTTGTCCAGAGCGTCTTTTCCCGCTGACTGGTCCCTTGTCGAGTGGAGAATGCCCGGCGATCGAATTTTGCCTTGCCTTGACGCCATCTGTCCGGTTCACTACCTCTAACTGGTTGCTTTGGAACTGTGAATTCAGGGACTGATACTCCATGATACTCCACTCCATTACTACGAGAAGTACAGTAATATGTTTTATCTTTTGGTACTGGTTAGATGTGTTCAGCCAGTCCTGCATGTGGCAGGACAAACAGTCCACGTATGTACCCCAATACTAACAACCGGAGAATTAAAAAAAAAAAAAAAAAAAAAAAAAAGTCGCCTCTTCCCACATGTGCACTCCCATTGGCGAGGGTCAAAGCTCGTTATCATCCCAAAATTGGTCAAGCGCCAACAACGTCTTTCGGTTTCTGGAAAAAGATCTGCCCCTGCTTGCCGTTGTGGGCAAACGATAATCCTTTGGTGGAACTACTGAGAATACAGCCTCGGAGTCCCGGCAGGTTTCTATCACACTGAGTAGGAGTACAGAGCACTCCGTATGCCGTATGTCTGTTGGACTCGCTACGAAGCACTAAGTGCTATCGTCTGATACTAATATGTACCCTGAACTTCGTAATCAAACAAAGCCCGCTTCATACGAAGCCCTCTGGATCATTTCTCGGAAAAGGTGATCATTCGCAGGTGTCATCTCAACCACAGTTTGATCCCAAAAGCAGTAAGGTCAGGGTCCAGACAACATCGATCAATCCAAAGGCAACGCGTGCGATTGGAATTGGCTTGGTTGGTACGGAGTAGCACACTACGGACAACCTGGAACGGCGTGGACAATGCTGAACTTGCGTACTACCACTCGTGCACCCGAACCTGAACCGGTTCGGCTTGGACCCTGCTATGTTCTATACAGGGTGCTACTTTCTGTAGTACTTTCATCGTCGGGTACGGGACGTTTATCAGACTTAGATAGCTTAATCGGAGGGTACGCATTCCCCTGGTACCTGCCAAGAGTTCCTGAACGGGATAGTATGGCTGTTTGCAGAATCAAAGAGTACAGGGTAGAGTTCCGAAAATGCTACTTAATGATAAGAAATATAGCAATTGTGTCAATGGCTCAATTGTGAGGTTACTTCTATTATTGTATTCTGGACGCATTCTATCTTGATAAAAGCAACCACCGGAAGCGGTGTTATCTATACCTGAATAACTACTGTTGATGGACGTATATGTTCCCATCCCCGACCAACGATTTGCTGAAAATCTGCTGTTTTTCTTTTTCGCACATTCGTCATCCTCTGAATATTTTCCATATTGCCATCCCCTTTCCCAGGGCTCGATCCTCTTTTACACAATTCTAATCAAATAGGAGGTCCGCCCTAAACCTGAAACAGACATCCTTCTCCACAATTGTATGTGGCTGTCTGTCCGCTCTCTCTATCACGTTTCGTGTTTCCCGACCGCCCGGCCAAACCCAATCTGTCCACCTCACCGTCTTCTCTCGTCCTTTTCTCCTCCCTCTTCCTTCTTCTATCGGTCAACTTCACCTCATTTCTTAAATTCTCTGCAGTTTCTTCCTGCAGTTTTCTCTGTTATCGTTCATGCTGAGCCTCGCTCGCAAGACTTTGAATCGCGTCCCCAGCTTTCAGGATATTCTACAAGGCAGGATGACCCACCCCGACGTGTATGTGAGACCCCTCCTAGGCACCAAACGCCTACTCTCCTACGGCTCTCGGGCAATTGCTCCGTGGGGTTCTGATGAATGGCATTGATCAAATATGTGAGCAAAATGACTGACAATTGTCTCTGTCTACAGTTCTGTTGATGTTCTCGTCATTGGTGCAGGCCCAACTGGCTTGGGTGCTGCTAAGCGGTTGAACCAGATCGTACGAACCCAATCAGTCAAACAGAGGAAATATTGAGGAAATACTGACAATTGACTTAGAACAACCCCTCGTGGCTGATCGTTGACTCCAACGAGACCCCTGGTGGTCTTGCTTCTACCGATGTGACCCCCGAAGGCTTCGTACGTTCGCTCCTGATGAGATGAAATGGAAAAGAAAGAAAAACTGACTGGATAAAAGCTTTACGATGTCGGTGGTCACGTCATCTTCTCTCACTACAAATACTTTGATGACTGTATCAACGAGGCTCTTCCCAACGACGATGACTGGTACAGCCACCAGCGTATCTCCTACGTCCGCTGCGAGGGCCAATGGGTTCCCTACCCCTTCCAGAACAACATCTCCATGCTTTCCAAGGAGCAGCAGGTCAAGTGCATTGATGGCATGATTGACGCTGCCTTAGAGCACCGTGTCTCCAACACCAAGCCCCAGAACTTTGATGAGTGGATTCTTCGCATGATGGGTACTGGTGTTGCTGACGTCTTCATGCGTCCTTACAACTACAAGGTTTGGGCTGTGCCCACTACTAAGGTATGCCAACCTCAATGTCTCAGAGGAATTGCCAGAGGCTAACCAAAATAGATGCAATGCGCTTGGCTCGGTGAGCGTGTCGCTGCCCCCAACGTCAAGGCCGTCACCACCAACGTTATCCTGAACAAGACCGCCGGTAACTGGGGTCCCAACGCTACTTTCCGTTTCCCCGCTCGTGGCGGTACTGGTGGCATCTGGATTGCTGTCGCCAACACCATCCCCAAGGAGAACACTCGCTTCGGTGAGAAGGGCCGTGTTGTCAAGGTCAACGCCAACAACAAAACTGTCGAGATGGCCGATGGCACCACCATTGGTTACCAAAGACTCGTCTCCACCATGTCCGTCGACTTCCTTGCCGGCGCCATGGCTGACCAGGAATTGATCAGCCACACCAAGGAGCTCTTCTACTCTACCACCCACGTCGTTGGTGTTGGTATCCGTGGCTCTCGCCCCGAGCGCATTGGTGACAAGTGCTGGCTCTACTTCCCCGAGGACAACTGCCCCTTCTACCGTGCCACAATCTTCTCCAACTACTCTCCTCACAACCAGCCTGAATCTTCCAAGAAGCTCCCCACCATCCAGCTGGCCGATGGCTCCAAGACTGAGGACACCGAGGCCAAGGAGGGTCCTTACTGGTCGATCATGTTGGAAGTTTCCGAGTCTTCCATGAAGCCCGTCAACAACGACACTCTCCTGGCTGAGTCGATCCAAGGTCTCGTCAACACCGAGATGCTCCGTCCCAACGACGAGATCGTCTCCACTTACCACCGTCGCTTCGACCACGGTTACCCCACTCCCTCGTTGGAGCGTGAGGGTGCTCTGACCAAGATCCTGCCCAAGCTCCAGGAGAAGGGCATCTGGTCGCGTGGCCGTTTCGGTAGCTGGCGCTACGAGGTCGGTAACCAGGACCACTCGTTCATGCTGGGTGTGGAAGCCGTCGACAACATTGTCAACGGTGCCGTCGAGTTGACTCTGAACTACCCCGACTTTGTCAACGGCCGCCAGAACACTGAGCGTCGCCTGGTGGATGGTGCTCAGATTTTCGCCAAGAACAAGCAGTAATTTTATTATAAACCTATTATATGACATGTCTTTAATAATTAAATGAGGATGGAATAAAATATTTAACATGAATAAAGAGTATGTTTCAACGATAGATCTATGTAACGCCGTAACAAAAGCAATACTACTATCAATCCATCCCGCCGTCCATTTTCCCAATCCAGTATGCAGGAAGTTCGCCCTGCCCATCCCTATCTCCAATAAATTCCATTCTCGAAATAAATCCATCACACGATTGGCGCTGGAAAAGCACTGGAAGGATATCCACAGATCCATCGCGATCAGAGTCTTGTGGCGGGTGTCTCCGCTGGACGCGTCATGTCATTTTACTGAAATGAAGAGCCAAACTATGAGATTTGGCTTCGTTTGTTGTTTCGGGTTGATATATTTAGATCTATGATATAGTTTGGATACATGGATTTGGATATGTATATAGGTGGATTGTATCTGTTTGCGTATGTGCTGTAGTAGCTACCAATGGACATGGAACTAATATGTATCAACAAAGTACGGAGTACAGTGGCAACACCAAGCCACAAAACAATTCCTCCACACTTCGTACAGTAGTAAAATTTCGATAATAAATCCAACACGCCCAGCTGATTGATGTGCTTACGCTGAAATATACGTCATTGATCAAATGATATTAGTGATGGCAATATAGCCTAGAATATGGAGTATAGAATACGGAGTATAGGACTTGAAACACTCTGCCTGGTAAGCTATTCTTGGAATGAATGAAGATGGAGTATGTACTTGTATCTAGGTTTCATATGTAGGAGTAGAATATATGAAACGTGACATCGAACGATTGCGATGGATTAGTTGTGGTGGAGTGAAATATAGATACATTGTTGCGATTGTATATGTATGATGATTGCAATGATAATTACTTGCGGGAGTGATTTATATAACCCGACAAGGCTATGACTGTTATACAAGTAAATGTTAGGAACTAGCGTAGACCAATACTACTGTATTACTGCTATATATAGGATGGAGTCACTATATTACATCCAACCAAGCATCAACTTCCCTCAGTCACCAGTCATCAGTCACCAGTCACCAGTGTTCTAGCTCCCCTCCAATACCTCCACAAGTTTCACAATCCCAAGTAGATTCTAGATCATAGACATCAAGAACTACATATTACATATGACAATGTAACTCTCAGAAGAGGCAGGTCCCCCGCATCCGGGGCCGTAATAAAGATACGATGGTCACATCTCAACTGCGCGGGAACTCCATATACGAGAGCGGCAATATTGCATTCGTTGGAGTCTGCTTGTAGATCCCATCAAGACAGATAGCGAAGGTTGCCTGATTGAGTCATATGGCATCCGAGGAGGATTGAGGCTCTTGTCTTTTTCTTTTCTTTTCTTTTTAGAAGTAAAAAGTAAATTACGTCATCCAAGATGGAACCATTATCAAGGTAGTACTATGCATGAACCTGCCAGTCTATTCTTAAGTACTGTATCCTTCGCATTGCCAGAGCACATGAGACATCAGACCAGATCAGACCAGACCAAACGACGGGCATGCATTGCTATTCCAAAGAAGCTTGCTCATTTCACTATCCCATAAAAATATCAGTAACACCGAAAGAAAAAACAAACGCAAAAAATCAATTAAATAGATCACCCAATGGCCTCCGACGCAACTCACCCAATCCAAATACATTCGCATTATCCTCGTCCTTCTCCATCTCCATTAGCATATGGCTGACATGTTCCCGGTACACCCGAGACACCTCCATCATATGCTCCCACTTTTCGGGGTTGAGGGCCGTTTGGGGCGGCATATTTATTCCTGCAGGCGCAGATGCGATTGTGGTGGGCTGTGCGGTAGAGGGCTGAGTAGATGGAGTAGTGTGGGTGCTCCTATCCGGACGTTGAACATTGTTCGAGGCTAATAGCGCTGAGCCTTGGATACTAGCAGGACGTGAGCTGGACGTGTGGGTTTGGGCGGTGTTTGTCGTGCGACTCATGCTTTGACCTATTGAGTTAACTTGGCCCCTGTTTGTGGGCTGTCGCCTTCCTTTCTGCTCCTAAGAATTGATGGATTAGCAGACGATCTGACAGCCCTGATAGTCGTAAATTGGACAAACCTGTGGCGCGCTGATGGGGTGCCAACTGGTACGTCTGGTAGCTGGTCGAGGTAGCTCTGTCCACTGAGACACTGTCCTTTCCGTTTGATTGCTGGCGGCTCCGGTGGCATGTGCGCCTCGCTTGTTGCTAGAGCTCGAAGTTTTGCCCTCAAATGGTAACTGGCTGGTGCGTTTCTTTGGCATCAATTAGCATCGATCTGCGTGTGTAGAATGCATGTAGGCCTAATTGCAGTGGTTTACTTTAAACTTGGTGTCGCTTGAAGCTGCAGATATGCGGGAGCCTGCAGATACGCGGGCTTTCTTGCCTCTGTTCTGAGAGACCATGCTTGAGACATGAGAGGTGTTGTTATTTTCGCTCTCAGTGGCATCAGGTTCGGGGGCATCCCTCATATGGGCGTCAGGCTGGGGTATATTTCGTTCATCCTGAATCGACCCAGGCATCTTGTTGTCTCGAGAATTGGGAGAAGTCTGATGGATTGGATGGGCGAATTGTACTGATCGATTCTTCTCTTTGTTAAAAGAGACGAGCATCGAGTCTAAACCACGATTGAGTTTCGAGGTCTTTTCTGTATCTGAAGGCTGAAGTGGTTGGTTCTCTATACAAAACGTTAGCGTTGTTGAATGACAACCGCTGATATACTAAACCTTTTCCCTTTGTTCCCAAGTGACAATAATCGTGTTCTGGCAAGGTATTCAAGGAAAGGTTTTCAAATAAAGTCCTCAGAGACAATGCGTCCTGCTGTTCTGAGTCAGTGGGAGAAACGATATATGAAAGAGTGAAGAAAGAAAAAAACAACCTGTATTTCAGGGAACTGGGTTGAGTATTGGGGAAAGGCAAACAAAAGCCTAGGATTGATTTGGCGAGTCGGAAACAGTGAATGCATGCGTTCGTGATGCTGATAAGTTCCTGATGCCACACGTCTTCCAAGGGATCGACGATGACCCTCCAGTGAATAAGGAGCCCTGCTCGACTCTCCATAGTCCATGCGACTAGATGGCGAACCCGAGCCCAGACCATCCTCCTGCATACCAATGACCGGCTCCATCGCCGTTTCATACGAACCATATTCATACGAGCCCTCGTATGTCGTGTCAGAGATCTCGCGTTCAGGATACTGTTGAGGATGAGGATGCTCGATGACCCTAGAATCCGACAGAGAAAGCCCATCATTTATCCAATAGTCCTCGAGTTGTGAAGATGGATAACGCTTGTATTCATAGTCTGCATTGAATACAGAACTCGCTTCCGAGTCATAGTCCTCGTCAGCAGCTGAACTCGACCGGAACGACGAGGGGACATCTGCGTCGATAAGGGATGCTAGGTCGTCACCGAAATCATCGTCATAGAATTCTGGTTCGAGCGCGCGGAGCCGTTCGTACAGGCGATCGAAGATCTGCTCGATGTGATCATGGATATCGTCGCGGCTTGGGACGATTCGGGTTGGGGGGAGACGGATCATGGCCATTTTGTATACTTTGTCAAGGTTGGTTTGCTAAGAAAGAGGAGAATTGAAATGACCTTACTACTATTCATTTTCATTTTCACTCCGAATCTTAAAAGGCAGGTGCAGCGGGCAAGTGTGTATAGCATCGCCATTACTCAAAATGGAAAGTGTCTATTCATTGCTTGACAATGTCCGAGTAATTGTACAAATGTTGTCGAGTATATAGCTTCAAATGTTACATATTATGGCAGTTATATTTATAGATTGACTCGCCTCCATATAAATAGCTGCTTATGCAATGGAAATGCACAGTCAATGTGTTGGTGGTTTTGGCTGCAGAATGCAGATACTCACCACCAGTAGAAAACGACACTGATTTACTCAACCAAATCAGAATGGAATAAGGCCAGAGATCAGATATCAAATAGAACTCACTACTCCGTAGATGGTGGTGGATAGGCAACTCCCCCTATAAAAAAAACACTGCACTAAAATTATTATGTATTTGGCTTGAGCTCCCTCTCTGTACTATCCTCTTCTCTCCATCTCTCTCTCTCTCTCTCTTTTTTTTTTTTTTTAACTCTTCGTTCTCCTCTCCATTTTATCGTCCTGTTCTTTCTTTATCCTCGAATCACTCTCGCTTTTCATCCCCCAACCTGCCATATATTCCTCCCTCTCTCCGTCTGCCTTTCCCGCACTTCTCCTTTCCTCCCTCCTCTCTTCTCCCTCTTCCTTCCTCTGCCCGCTTATTGCTCTCATCTCATCTCTACGCCCTCCTCTCCCCCCTCTTTCTCTTACACGGATCTGGCCGTACCATGCCTCCGCTGTACTTACGACCGCCGCCATAATCCGTCGGCCACACCCCTCTCGACTTGCTCGCTCGCTTTTCTCACTCTCGATCGCTACTTTTGGTGGCTCTTTCTCCGTCCTGTCGTTCACAACCGTCGTTTTCTCGTCATCTTCCTTTTCGATCTCCTTTCTGACGCGTACTTTCTCTCTTCATCGCTCCGTCCACCTTCCGTCCATTTCTGTTCTAAGTGCCAGGGTGGTTGGGTGACTTCTCCCCTCACCGTCTCTCCGCCTTCGGTCCCGATCCGGTTTCCTTCGATAATTCCATTCTGCTAAGCTCTCCCTATCCCCCTCTATCCTCTGTAACATACCCGGTTACGGTGTTCTCCCGTTATGGATGGGGATCTCAGTCTCTCCCAATCCTTGGGGGGTCTCCGGATCGCGAATCCAGATGATTCTTCCCTGAATTCTTCCGAGGAACCAGTGGCTTCGGCCCCCGAGGCTGCTGCCTCAATAGCCCCCGATGAGAAAACGGGTGACCCCGAATCACCATCCAGCTCTGTACCGGAACCTCCTCCGTCCTCTCAATCCTCGATACCCCCTTTCATTACCGAAGAATCCTCGCGATATGCTCCGGATGCCGCTTCCCTCAGATCTTATTCCAGACGGACTGAAAATCGAACATCCATCTATTCCATCTCCGATCCGCAACCGCAACCGCAACCGCAACCACAACCACAACCACAACCACAACCACAACCAACACAACCACAATATACTCCTTACCTTCCTCAGCAGCATTCGCAATCCCCCACTTCCTCCCGTCCTCTCTCCGCTTTCTACTCCAACGGCTCCTCGCCCGCATTGGTGGCCCGCGAAGGCTCCTACCGTATCCGCACCGACTCCGCCGCATCATCCGCGTCGGAAAGTCAAGCGCGGGTTGACTCTCGTGGTGGCTCTTCTGCGCTCCATGCTGGCGTACCCGCCCGCGACAACACGCACAGTGATCGGTCTTACCGACCAGCTCCCCATAACGGACCGATGGTGATGCGTCAACCTTCGAGGGCCCATACTCGCCCTGCAGCCGCTGCTCCGCTTAGCGGAGCTCCATATGGAATGGAAAATGGCCCGAGTCCAAGCAGTGAAGAATGGCAGCATCGTGGTGCGGCAGTCGCAGTGCGACAGGAGATCGATCCAAATGGGAAGCCGGTCGCTCGTTACATCAAAAAGGGAGTCCGTGATTTTTCGTTTGGGCACACGCTCGGCGAGGGCTCTTACAGTACCGTTGTGCTGGCGACAGATCGCCAAACATTGAAAGAGTACGCCATCAAAATTTTGGACAAACGGCATATCATCAAGGAGAAGAAGGTCAAATACGTCAACATCGAGAAAGATACTCTCAATCGACTTACGGAACATCCTGGTATTGTCCGTCTCTATTATACGTTCCAAGACGAGCGATCGCTTTATTTCGTGCTCGACCTCTGCAAAGGTGGCGAACTGTTGGGAGTGCTTAAACGAATGACTTCGTTTGATGAGGAGTGCACACGGTTCTACGGTGGTCAGATCCTGGACACCATCGATTATATGCACAAGCGCGGCGTGATCCATCGTGACCTCAAGCCGGAAAATGTCCTCCTAGATAACCAAATGTACGTTAAGATCACCGATTTCGGGACAGCCAAGATTCTCAAGAGCCAAAGGCGCCCCGATCACAATCCGAGCGGGATGCCTCTGTTCGACTCGAACGAAATACCCGAGGAGGAACGGGCCAGCTCCTTTGTCGGAACCGCCGAGTACGTCAGTCCAGAGCTACTTACGGATAAGAACGCCTGCAAGGCAAGCGACCTGTGGGCCTTTGGCTGCATCATCTTTCAGCTCCTGGCCGGTCGGCCACCCTTCAAGGCCGGAAATGAATATCAAACATTCCAAAAGATCGTTGGGCTCGACTACGAGTTTCCCCCCGGATTCCCTGCGGTCGCTCGTGACCTCGTGGAACGCCTTCTCGTTCTAGACCCGGCCCGCCGTCTCCCGATTGAGCACGTCAAAAACCATCCCTTCTTTGAGGGTACAGTGTGGGGGCCCGAATTGTGGAAGCGCAAAGCCCCACGGCTCAAGGCGTACGTCCCGCCGCCGCGCGAGCCGATCAAGTTGAACGGGGGTGAAGGGGACAGTTTCCCTCCCAATGTCACGGCAGCACCCTCAACTACTACCAACACCAGTTCACGAGTGGTTCCCCGACTAGTCACTGAGCTCCCGCCCCCTAGCCAACTCGATGTTGAATGGTCACCAGTTCTGACCAAAACAAATGAGAGGATTCTCAAAATGGGAAATCAGGTGGTGTTGTCTTCGCCAGCCTCCCATAGCCCGGTTTCGAAGGGAGGTGAATCCGAAACGACAAAGAAATTCTCCCGATTTTTCGCAGGGAGTACAACCAAGAAGCGGCAACGGTTGGTCATGGTTACTTCATGTGCGCGTATAATCATGGCAGCATCTGGAGGGGATGAGAAGAAGGCAAAGATGGAGATTTCCCTTTTAGCAAATGGAACTCAATATCGGACCACAACGGACTCGAAGGGACTTTCGTCGTGGGTTGTGGACACGGTATGTTTAACTCCTCGGTTCCCTTATTACAGGCTAATCTGACTTTTTGTTGCTCCAGCGAGACAAACGTTTTTCTTTCGAAGACCCCAAACCGTCCTCTAGCAACCTCGGAGTCACAGCGCTATCCGCGCAGGAATGGCTAGACTCACTAGATCGTGCAAAGGAGATGGCTTTAACTCAACACAACAATGGTGCATATTCGGGCGATGAAACATTCCGTGATCTTTCTTCGGGCATGTCCAGCCATTCGAACACCCTTGACCGCAGTTCCGAAATCCACGCGGAAGCCGCACCACCGCCTGGACGAGCAACCCTAGTCAAGCACCAAGCCACAGATTCAGAATCAGTCAAGGGGAGAAAGAGATTTAGTCGGCGCCATTCCAAGAACGGTCTTGCGGCTGTCTTCTAGTTCAGCCGCCTTTTTCATTCCACCTACGTACCTAACTACCTTTGTGAAAAGGATTGCTTTTCCTTTCCTCTTGTTTGATCTCGTTTCTGAACCTTTCTCAAAGCTCGCCTTTGGATCAGACCAGCCGTTGTGCCGGAACACATATCCGATTCTATCTATGGACGTTTTGGCTATTCGTCTCTTTGCTCCTTGCTTTTACTCTCACCTCTATCGGCATTATCGATGGGTCTGCCCTGAAACGGCATCATCTCACATTTCCCACATTGGCAGATATCTTTTTGTCGGGTTATTGATATCCGTTGGAATTTGGTTGTGACCTTTAGCCGATTGTCATCCATTTGTTTCTTTGCATTTGTAAGAATTGTTTTCCTTATGGCATGTTTGGATTCTCGTCTTTGCTTCTTGCATTTTGCAATGATGAGCGTGTGTTTTTGCATTTAGATTGGTTGGAAGGAGCATGCATTGTCCTTCGTCATTTCTTATTTACACTTCTCTTTTATTCTCTTTTCCTTCTCCTTTGTCTTTTACCTTCCTTTACCTTTCCCTCCCCACTCTGGTGATATATATCTCTTGGTTGAAGTCGTGGCAAGAGCACAGCTTGACTATTTGGCATGCCTTGGTCAACCGTGTCTACATCAGTATCTTGAGCGGTTTTGAAAGTTGGTTTGATTCCCTTTTTTTTTTTTTTTTTCATTTTCTCTCCTCCTTCCTTTCTTTTGTCCTTTTCTTCTTTGCTCGGCTCTTGCTTGATACACAATTATGTTCTTGTCATATAGCTTTTCTTTTTCCTCAAATGCCACTCCATACAACCAAGTCATTTCCCAGAATGTATCATTTCCCTTGGACATCCTGGCTGGTTCGTTTGCTTATTTTTTTTATACTCTCTTTGCCCAGACACCTATATTGCCTCTCTTCTGTTATTTAACTTGTTAGGGTTTGAAAGTTGGATTAAGCGTTTGGTTTACACGTACAGAATTTAGTGGATAGATTCAGAATCAATCAGATTGGTACCGAGATCATTCGTTTTCTTGTTCCAGTCCCGTAGAATAATGTACGTACTCTGTACATACATCCATTAAGTGTGTATTAAACCCCTATCTATGATTATTCCTCAAGTATAAAAAGCAGAGGAGAGAGACACAGAGTAGAGTATAAGTAATGCCATCAAATAAACAACCAATCAATCCGTGACTCATCAAGTTCTTGAATCCAATCGAAATCATCATTATCATAATCATCGCCGTCATAAGGAGCGGCATAATCAGTATTCCCTTGCCTGTGTCTAAACCACTCCTCCCTCTTAAGATCCTGCTTCCGCCACATAAGACTCAACACCCACGCCGCATTCCGCACATTCACAGTGGCAATCGCATAATACAGCGCAGACAACCTATCCAATATAAACGGTCTATGGCTCGAATCCCGACACTCCGCGCCTGCGATGAAAGTGGGCCAGATAAGGCATTTGAAATGTGGATCTTGGGGAGGAATCATGGCAAGTTGGTCGATGAGGATGTGTGCGACGGCTGAATGGTCGTGCGGGAGGCCGAACCATTCGCTTGTGGATGGGAAGGAAGAGCCGGAACGCGGGCGGGAGAGGACACGGCTTGTGTAGAGGTAGACGGCTGCTTTGTAGGTCGTTGCGAGGGCGATGCGCGGTGCTAAGTCTGGAAGGTAGAGGTAGGATTGTAGGTCGATGGCCCAGGCGATGGGATCGAAGGCTTGGATGTGGTTTAGGAGGGCTTGGGGGGATTGTAGGGGTTTGGAGTTTGGGGGGAGGAGGGAGGAGGAGAAGAGCATTGGGGGTTGCTCTTGTTGGTCCTGTTTTTCGGTGGTGGTGGTGTCAGCGTGGCAGAAGCGGGCGTGGACGAAGAAGATGACTTCGAGGAGGTAGGCGGGACAGCCGACCCAGGAGGTCTTTTCGAGGCGGCGGAGCGCTGTTGGGCCCATGGAGGGGGAGTAGAAGGGTTTGGAGAGGACACCGGGTCGAGCGAGGGTTGAGCCCATGAGTTCGATGATGAGACACCCGTCGACGGTTAGTGTGTCCAGCCAGCCGAGGATCTCTTGGGAGCGACTGGCGTCGAACCCATGTTGGCGACTGTTTAGCAAGTTCTTTGCTCCTTCCAAGTGATATTTCCATGCTTCGTCGCCTGATTCAATGGCGTCCATCAGTGCGAGAACCATGATGGCTGCCGCTGTCTTGTCGTCGTTCCGTTTGACCGGATCACGGATGTCTTGGGATAACTGGCGAAGGGCCCGTTGCTTGAGCCCTAAGAAATGTTCGTATACTTTCGAGGACGGACGACGAGACATGGAACTCGTCACTTCTCTTTCCACTTCCTTGGGGGTTAAAAGTGTCCCGTTGGCTGTCGGTTCGCCCGTTGACCACGGCATTGGCGAGAAGTCACCATCTGCCAGAAGCGCATAGTGCAAGGCTCCCGTAGCGGATAGAGCATTGGCGAGAAGGGGAGACTCTCCAACTAGGGAGATGAGATCACGGTATGGATTCTGAGTGTTCGCATAGAGAACAAGATCGGCTGCTGTTTTTTCGTTGACTATGGAGCTACGTGTCAGCACGTCTCGAAAGCAGAATTGAATGGCGACATACAATGAAATATGTAAAATCTCGCCAATCCATTGATATCTTTTAAAATAGGATCAATCAAGCTTGACGGAATATGGGTATCATCCGTAGAGGTGTTCCGGGATGCAGAAACCTGACCATTATTCCTTCCCCGCTGCTGAGCAGCCCCAGAAGAGCCCGGTACGGACAGTTTATTTGAGCCGTTAGGAACAATGACTCGATTCGACGTATTTGGGACAGACTGTTTAAAGACTTGGATTGTAGACGGAGGATTCGTGTTCTCGATTGTTGCCGGTACTGACAATTCGTTCGGCTCCCCAGCGCGACGAGGATTCTTCTTCGTGATTTCTTCAAAACTGCGGCCCATCATCTTTCCACGACTAGCAACACCTCCCTTGACCCAAACGAGAGGTTTCTGATATCCCAAGCATTCCTTTCCGGCATCTCGACACTTTTGACAGGTGGGCTGGCCATTGTCGCAAATAATGCGCCGACGGCGACAGGTATAACAACCTTTAGCAACCATGACTTTGAAGGAGGTCTCTGCGGTCTGCTGGTGAGTCTTGTAAGTCCGAAAACCGGGTCAGCGGAGAATCGTGTATTTCAAGTTGACAGCCATACTCGACGACAGTCAAGCGTAATCGGGTGGCGGTATAGCCTGATAGCACTGCGACAACATCTCTGAGTTTAGTCAACGGTGACGGAATGGAAAATTATAATCTCCTTAACAAAGAAGAGAGCATTAGAGTCAAAAGACAGGATCGCAACAAAAAGAAGATGTGTCAAAGAAGTTGACTCGAAGATCTCGAAAAGAACAGCGGGACCACCCTGCTGAGTCATCTCTACTAAGGCTAACTAACTAACTAGACCCAGATTGGCTAATGATTCTCGACTGTATGGTTTGTAGCTTATTTTGACCAGCTCAATGTCGACTATCTCGGAGATTCTCGGTCGATCGGAGCAAGCAAGTGCGCACTACACTATCTCTGGATATTATACAGTACAAAATGACGTAGATGGGATGTACACAGCAGATTACACAGGCCGGGAGTCCTTTTGACAACCTAAGCTTCTAGAAGCCAAGACGGTGGACTCAGTCGGATCATTAATCCATACAATCGCCCTAGCAACTCTTAAGCCAAAGTACAAAGTACTACAGCAGCTGCAAGTCATGGCCAAGAGGATGACAAGATTGGGATGTTTGCGTCTTCCGTCTGCAGACATTCTGCCCCTTGCAGGCATAACTGCTTGTACTTGTAACTATATATGTACAAGACGCGCGGACGAAGATGTCATATGCGATTCTGCCAGTACGTAGGATAAGTATCCTTATGCTGTAAGAAATGGAGGGTTCAATAAGCTTGCTTCCGGCTGAGAAGACGTCTGTGTCTCTTATAGGACAGTCTGGAAGATATTCAATTGGACCTGGGGGCTCAATTGCCCGTCCTATGCATATAATAGCACGAGTTTAAAGTAAACTTGAAAGACCAGAGATCTATAATAGTTACCATCAGGTTGAGTGCCCTGTGTCGAATTGTTTGTCCCTGTACCGAAGCGAGGCGGTCACCACCAGCAATTCCGGATTGGTCGGTCGCGTTAACCTTGTCAGACACCAGTCCGGATACGGAAGTCATTATACCGCATGCAGTATAGCTTATACATTACTATACCCAAATAGGAATGGTTCCTAGTACATGCCAGCTGAAAGGAGGAAATGGTTACCCGATTAAGCGAACTGCTTCCAAGATAGATTGGTGGTATATCATTTTCACACACCCTCCACCGGTCTAGTTGCCAATTCTTATGCTTTTTGCATTGTGTTTCTTAATTGTTATGCAGCCCTCCTTTACGCTGTGTATGTGTGTCAGTTTTCTTTCTTTTCTTTCTTTTTTTTGCAGCATCCCAGTACAGTCTCCCATGGTGATCCCGGTGTTTATTTATATGCATTGCATCAAGTGGGACCTTTTTCCACAATACGATTCAGATCTTTTTTTGCTAGAGGTCAGAGACTAATTCCACTTTCAACTAGTTACGGGCCTAGCTTCTTTCCTCGAAACGATATTCCTGTGCGCCGCAACTCGACTCCATAAACAACTGCTCCGTCCGCTGTTTCAAATCATCGTTGCGGGGAACACAAAAACACCGGCGACACCTTCGTGCCGACTCTCTTCCTTCCTCGTCTCCAATTTTACGAGTCGAATACAGTCGATTATAATCTCTGGCTTCCTGCTTTGTATGGGAGATTGCACTTGCAGCGCGCGCCTGGGGTGTCTGGTAATGCATCACTGACCGACCCTTCTCTGCGAGCCTACGCCTATACGCGCCGCCTTAAAAAACCGGCCATGACAAACAGGAGGTCGACTACCTCTGTTACCGAAATGGTCTCTCAGGCCCATGTTCTCGATCGCCCTGTGCCCCCGCGAAATGCGACTTCCTCTGTGGTGTCGCGCCACAGCCGTCGACGCTCTGGCCACTCTCATCACGGCGGTACCACTCGACAATCGCAGAATGATTTTCCCATTTTCACGCATACGGGCGATGTCGAAATTGTTATACGCGCGGGAGGACAGGAGAAACGATATTTGTTACATCGGTTGATATTAGCGCAGTGTTCGGGATTCTTTGCGGCTAGCACTAGCGAGGAGTGGTCAAGGCAGCCTGTATCAGCTGTATCAGGGCCGCCAAAGCCAGATGGCAGTGCCATGTCGAGGATGACTGAGGATGATACACTGTCTACTGGATCGACACTTGCGCAATCGGATGTTGGAGGGATGTCTCGTCCGATCGAAAAGAGAAGGTTGAGGTTTGAGCTGGATTGGCAAAATAAAGCAGAAGACGAGGAGCCAATTCTAGTCCAGAAGGTTGGTGCTCTCACCATGGAAAAGCAAGCATGCCTAACATTTGTCAGCCACCAAGCTTTTCTTCAGCCTTTGCGAATGCGGTTCAACCCCCTCCGGCAGTGACCAAACCATCAGGGTCACAAGCAGGTTTCTTCCGTTCAATGGCCAACTTGACAGGCATGCAATCAACGAACAATTTGCCTCATAATAACACATCAGACGAGCTTCCGCATCCGCTCATTCGCGACTACGATAACCTATTCCGTCTATTCTACAACCATTTCCCGATCCTAAACAGCGTCAATATCGCGACGGCCTACGCAGAATCCAAGTGTCTACTCGGCCTGGCCGACATGTACGACGCTCTACCAGTCACAGGTCCACGAGTTGACCATCACCTCCTGGGCTTCGGAACACGATTATTCAAGCAAATCGCCAAATACCCACCCAGCTACCTAAAACTAGGCTACATGGCGCGCAGCCGAGTCGTCTTTTCAGAAGCGCTTATCCACGTCGTCGGTCAATGGCCAGCCGCCCTATCCCACCTACGTAACGGCTCCTACCCCTCCGTCCCAGACTCCGTCCTTGATATCATTGAAGACAAAGTCGAAGACCTAGAAGACATGAAAGCCCGCGTCGACTCCAAACTTTTCCGCTTAACCCTCACCACCTCGCGCGGCGAACGCGTGAACCCCAACAACGCATACCTAGATTGGCTCGCCGTCTCTCTCTTCCGCCAATGGCTCGTCGAAAGCACAACTCCTCCACCAGCCCCAATCCTCAAGAACTCGCCAACCCCGCACCAAACTCACCATCGACACACAGAATCCTCCACATCATCATCCCACAGACCACCATCTGCGAGTCATTCTTCTGCTTCATCGCCGTCGCCAGCGAAGGTATACCGCCTTATTGGCTCCTCATCCTCACAAGCGTACTTGGCGCATGACGATCTCAAGCGCTTTCTCAAGGTCCACCCGACGCCGTCGTCGGACTCGCTTTATACGCGGGACGTGCTTAAGCGCTTCGAGCGCAAAATGGATGAGATTAAACGGCTTGCTAGGGAGATTGTCAAGCCATTGATGCGGAATTTCCTCGAGCTTGATCTTAAGGGCACTGCAAGTGGGACTGCGAGTGCTGAACAGGGGAGCAGAACTATGGAGTTGCCGTATTTGACTTGTACGAAGATTGAAGATGCGGATATTCCGTGGAGGTGACCTGGCCCTATTTCTTGGTTGTCGATACGCGAAATAAACCACGAAATATCTACAATACGATACGCTGTCCGTCTATTATATCGATGTCTCTCACTCTCTTTCTCTCATCATATTTGATGCTTAAATTCGATCTTTTCCGGCACACAGTCTTCTCGTTTGACTGCATATTATCACTCGTTATGGCCTAATCATTATTATCCTCATACTATCCAACCGACGACCGCAATGATGTCCTTATAAACGTGTCTATGAGTTATGACCCTCTGAGCGGACAAGGGAAACTATCATCTGATTCGATTTACCCTGTTTCAATTGATGTCCGTTCGCTTTTCTACTGTCACACTGATACCTAATTATTTGTGTTTTTATTGTTTGCGATGGCATGTGTCCTATCCATCTATATCCCGTTTTCTAGATCTGAGATGGAAGATGCATTGGATCACGTCTGAGTACTTTTATATCCTATATCAATCACATCGTGAATCCTATCTTATCGTACAAGCACGTCCCCTCATAAAACGATCCATTCATTGCCTCCCAATAACCTCCAATCCATTCATATACCCCCTCAAAACCTCTGGCACAACAACAACCCCCATCTTCTCATCCCACCCGTTTTCCAAAATCGCCGCTAGTACCCTGGGAATTGCCATCGCTGTCCCATTAACCGTATGGGGGAATCTAGACTCCTTCGCCGACCCACCGCGCACCCGCGTTCCCAGTCGTCTACTCTGGTAGTCCGTACAGATAGACGCGGAGGTGACCTCGCCCCAGGCGGGTTCGAGATCGGAGGTGTTGCGTAGGCGAGAGGGGAAGAGGGCTTCGATATCGCGTTTTCGAAAAGCGGAGGCGCCGAGGTCTCCAGTTGGCATTTCGAGGATGCGGCAAGGAAGGTTGAGGGAAGTGAGGATTTCAGTTTGGATGGTAAGAAGGTTGTTGAAGAGGATTGTTGAGGGGTGTTCGGTTTCGGGTTGAGTGGGGTTGTTGTTGTTGTCGGTCCAGCCGAATAATTCTACCTTGGTGAATTCGTGGACTCGGTAGAGACCTTTTGTGTCGACGCCCCGAGATCCTGCTTCAGCGCGGTAGCACCGGCTGGAGCCTACCAGTTTGAGGGGGAGCTGGGAAGCCTCGATGTCGCGGCCGGCGTACATGGCTGCGAGGGGGATCTCGGCTGTGCCAGTCAGTGAACGCGGGGGCCTCGAGTTTTTATCCTTCTCGCTCTGCTCAACAGTCCAGATCTGCTGCTCATTGTGTTGGTCGCGGGGCTGGAAGCCACATGCCTCTGCGATGTACGAGTAAACAAGCGAAGGAGGGGACACAATCTTCCATCCGTGACGGCGCGCGACGCCCAATGAGTACTGGACCAGTGCATGCTCGAGCAGCGCGCCTTCGTTTGTGAGGAAATACCATCCCCAGCCAGTCGTGGTGGCTGAGCTGGTGAAATCGATCAGGCCCAGGGAGGTGCCGATAGCGATGTGGGACCGGGAGGGATCTGGTGATGCACGGGTAGCCCATTTGGGGGGCGATTGAGGATCAAAATTGATATAGTCAATTAACTTAGGGTCATGTCCGACGGGAGTTTCGGAGGATGAGAGGTTGGGGAGGGCGAGAGCGAGACGCTGGATTTCCTCCGCGCAGCCCGCTTTCCGGGTGTTCAGCGCGTGTGATTCATCTTTTAATCGCTGCGCTTCAGATCGCAGAGCTGTTAAATCCTCCTGTCCCGTATTTTCCTGCTGCTCACGAGCCACCTTCGCAATCATCTTCTCTAGCTGCTTAATGCGGGACCGCGGAGCTTGAAGATCATGATCGAGTTGTCGACTCTCCTCGGACAATTGCCGAATCTGGAGTGGGTAATCGGAATGAGAGGCATAGTTTCGATCCAGACAGTTCTTCGAATAAATCTCTGCGTTCTGGCGGATGTGTTTGATGTCTGGTGTGGGTTTTGGTGCTGTCGCTGGTCGGATCACATCTGACGGGCGGCGGAGGGACGAGGTGAAATTGCGGCGGATGGAGGGGGTGAATCTGGTGAATCTGATGAATCTGCGAGTTACTCTGCAATTGAGGCAGACATATGGTGCCTTCGAGGCCATGGAGGAGGCCATTCAAGGAATGGGTGTTGGAGGGTGGTTTATTTTTGTATGGATTGAAGATCTGCGGCGTTGAAGTTTTGGATTCTGCCGCTTTCCCGATCAGGATACTTATCGTGTTCCGTATTTTTATTCAGGTTTGCCATTGTTAAAACATAGGTAAATGCATTGTCGTAACTCTTAGGACCATAAAAAAATACGGCGCTATCAGCCTGACCACTAAATTCCCAGCTTATGCTTCTTAACCCTCGCGCCAACGCCAGCAACAACCAAAACCGAAGTAGCCACAACCCCCCACAAAGGAATATGCAAAGCATTCAGATTGAACGTCGTCTGAGTAGCCGCTGTAACAGTCCCCAGCTCCAGGATCAGTAGCGCATACCCCGACGCACGATGATACTTATAGATCTTCTTTCCCGTATCAACACTCCCCAGCACCTGGACCGGCAAGAAGTACTGCACCACACCGACAGATGCCTGCAGAATGATAATGATATATGTAATCAAGCCCAGCACGCCATGGAGAGATGTAAAGCGCTCATGGTCGCCCTTGTTGATCTCGATAACGAGAAAAGCCATGATGAAGGTGAGCAAGCTGAGTCCTTGGATGGTGTAGTGGAAGCGGGCTCCGATGAGCTTCTGGCGTGCTGTGCTCGTTGGCTGGAGGATGAGGGTTCCTTGGACTTGGAGGAGGAGAGCTATGGTGTTAAGGAGCTGTATCGGGTTAGCTATGATTCATGAGATTGGGGTTGGATGAGGACCGTTGGTATACGCACCGGATGACCAGTAAAGAGCATCAGTGGCTGGGATAGGACGCCCGACCAGACGATGATCGTCAGCTGGGGATAATCAATTAATATCTCTTCATCTGTATATAGATCCGTGTATATCTGTAACAGGCGTAGCACTCACCACCCATATTCCAGCCTGCGCGATCGCGGCCGTGCCTATGGCAGCCAGTCAACATAAATTATTTATCAACATTTACGATATAATGGACTTACCAGTAAAAACATTATACGGCATAGCATTCTCCTCTCTCTGTGTCGCGGCACCTGGTCCGCCCAGCAAAGGCTGCTCGGCCTCGGCCTCGATAGTTCGAGGATGTTCCTGTGGAATTCCAGTAGCAGACGCCATTATCGAGTCAATTTATGTTTGAAATGATTACAGAGGAATGATGTTTACAAGAATTGCATTTGTATATAAACAGTGAGATGCTCAATTGCCAATCACAGTCAGCTGATTACAATGACGCAGCTGGAGGCGTCGATTGCTAATCAGCTGAACTAGTTAACCATTCTGCAATGCAACAATAAGCTAAACAAAAGTACAATAACAGAGCGAGATACCGAAAGAAAAAGCAAATGTAAACATGTAAATCAAGAATAACAGCAAAATCAGCTAGGGAAAAAACAGAAACAAAAACAGTCTATTCGATATGCTAACACAGCGACCTCAGGAAAAACAGCGGAAACAGAACAGTATCAGAGTATTAAACATGGGGAAAAAAGCAATAGCAAAGCAGAAACAGCAAAATATTTATCGATCTCTTACCACAGTAACAGCAGCTACTGGCCTCCGTTGCAGACACACGCAGCACTCAACTCGTGCTCGCGACAGAATCCAAACTGGTGACAGTCACGTCTAACGCACATGCGCTCCGGCAAGTGATCATTGACGCATTCCTCACCCTCACTCTCGCTCTCGTACTCGTCGTTATCACCATCCTCGCTTTCGCTGTAGAATTTCCAGACGTAAGCAGGGTCATAACCCTCGGGAAGTAGGTAATCATTTTCATCGAAATCATCGACATCGATACCTTGGTGGTTGGAGCTCGGGAAAGGGCTCTGTGCCTGCCCAGGGGGAGTAGGATAGGCAGTGGCTGTCCGTCGCTGTTGCTCTTGCTCTTGCGCCGTATCTTTCTGCTGGAGTTGCTCGAGTTGTTTGACGACCTCGTTATAACGCTCGACGAAGATTTTTAGTCCGGTAGAGCAGTGGTAGATGAAGCATTTCTGCTTGCGAATTGTTTCTATGAGGGCGTCTCTTTCGTTGATGAGAATGCAAGGATGGGCAACCATCTTGGTGCTTCTGCTCGTTGGCGTTGTCGTATACTAGAGGGTCCGAGTTTGGCAATGATGGAGAGGAAGGAATTGACGAGATGACTGTGATGCATATAAGATGCTCACAAGTGAGGTACGGCCCTTTTATAGCTTAGAAGCTGTCCTGAGCAGCCCATAGGATTTCCCAGTCTGAAGCTATCCCGTAGTCTGAAAGGGAACAACTTCATTGATGCCCCTGCAATGCCCTTGTCCATATCGCGACAAGATCATTGATATAATTGTTCAAACACACCATGTCTCATGAAGTATTAATGGAGTATCTTATGGTCCTTTCCACGACTTTAGGTGATATGAGGCTAAGTGTGAAACATGACCCCCAAAAAAGCCATGGTATATGAGAGCAATCCTTCAGGTTCGAGACACTAGCAATGCCGAAGAGAAACCACCCGAAGGCAAGACTTAAAAATCAAAGATTGAATAGTCATTTCATCCAGATAAGCCAATTAAAAAAGCAAAGGGTCAGGGCTTTTTCATCCATTCACTTCATCCCTTAGCGGCATTTACCATGCACAAATACTGCAAAGAGAAGCCCTAACCATTCTAGGTTTATTTAACGCACCAAAACAATCCTCTTTACTATCTAATCTTCCTTCAACCTCCCACTCCAAGACAAACATATTTGTAAGAATATTAATCGTCCTTCCTCCATCCATTGACCTAAGACATTGCCTTCTCTGATCTCACAATCACAATGTCCAGAGCCGAAATTGAGATTCAATCCATCCTTTCCGCTCTCAACTTTCTTTACCGGCGCTGCACCGATCCCTCCACCCGCATTACCCACAGACCCCACGGTGTGGATTGGATCTGCGTCGAGCGCTGCGTCTACCGTCTTCTCGTTTTGCGCGGAACCATCGCCATGGACGAGAAAGTTCCTGAGGATCCTTGGGACTTGTATCTGAACGAGTACGCGCCTACTGGTACGCGTCGTTCGATGTCTTTAGGTCAAAGCCAGGGTCAGGTTGTTCAGAGTCCGATCTCGATGCCTTCTACTACTTCTGCTTCCACTACAACCGCGTCTTCCGAAGACCTGGGTCGGGGTCGTCAGCCTGCGAATTGTGATGGAAAGCAGCGGCAGCAGTCACAGCACCGTATCCGTTTCCTCGATACTCCTAGCCCTGCTCGTGATAGAGTTCCTCGTCGCCTTCCGCTGAGCCCTGCCCCTAACGCGCGATTCCATTGAGTCATTATCGGTTACTCCAACACGCAACATTGGGTTAGCTTGGATTGGCTCTTGTGGTAACTTTATTTCTGGTAAGACTTATCTTGAACAGAAGACTTGGGCAATGCTTACTCTTTGCAATAGGACTGCATAGACGCCCGTTGGCATATCATAATGCTTGGATAGTGGTCGAGGACAAATGTGTGTTGGATATGGATATGGGTACGAATTTGTTATGGCTCCTGTTTCTCTCGATGTATCTATCTTGTCAAAAGTAAGAACAGCGTGACGTCTCGTGTAAACTCGTGGTAAAGGCAACTTGCATTGTGGCACTCTATATTATCTTCTTGTTCCATAATATAGCCTTATATACACCACAAACCTTATAATAATTATTTCAATCCCATTCTCATCGTCTCGAATGTACCAGAGTATTTCTCATATCTTGATTTTCCATTTCCTGGAATCTGAACCCGGGTTATCCTGACGGCGACAAACCTCGCCTGAAAGTCTTGATAGAAGATCTTGATAGAAGAACCCATCCAATTGTTTTGAATCGTCAGAACTTCAATAGCGAGAAACTTATCCAACTTGGTAACCATTTCCGACCTTCATTCCCTCCAAGCACGCCCCCTGAGCTACAACAGCAATGGTTGCATGTGAGATTGAGCGCTTGGTGGAGAGATGGCCGACCTACGATGTATACTGGCATGAGGCATTTGCTTTGTACAACGCTACTGCTGTCTCCCAAATAACCTTAATACCGCCTTCTTTACTTCTGGCCGCATCAGAGCTCCTAGATACGGTCCACAAAGCGGTCAGCTGTTGTCGAGATTCTTCCACGATTCCCATCAAGAGTACCCGCTGTGGATCTATCTACGCTGCTAATGACTCGTTTGCCGCGTGCCCAAGGTACCCAGCTACGCACAGACTGCTCTCATTGACATGATGAGAGCGTTTGCCCTACTATCTCTGGGTGATGAGAGAAGTATTAATGGTGCCATCGGCGATGACTCGATCGATTGCGCAGACATCACTGATTGTCCATGCTGTCGCGCTCCCCCCAAGATCTGGTGGATCTGGATAGAAATCGACGAGTACACATATCTATAATCGCCCATTAGCCGGTGATGAAACGGACGACGTCCCTGCGCAAGATGTAGGTCGATTACGCTATTCTGAAGATATGAACGTTGCATATCCACACAATTCTAGCCAGTCATGTCAATCCCACACATCCTCTGGCAACGAGTATCGTTAGGGTCTGACTGTACTCAATGTGATGCTTGTCCAAAAGGAACATGAGACTGAGACAAATATGGGTCGTCGGTGCGAAGTGGGAAGGTTTTTCTCAAGAAGTATACTAAGCAAGCTTACAGTCGAAGACAGTCGTTCTCGATTAAGCGTGGCTCACTCGTTGGAACTATTCGGAACTTGCTGCACCCTCTTGACAAATACCCCAGGACAACAATGAGACAACAAGAAGGCAAAAGAAGCAATGATACCTTCCAGCCACACCGCTTATTTCTCCGTGGTTCCGTCCAGATCCTCAACCCAACTCCTAAAACAGCTTACATTCCTGAAACAAGACTTCTTCAGAGGTTGGGCTTGCACAACACAAAATGTACAGCATGTAAGGCGGTTGTCTATTTCTGGCACTGTTCTAGAATATGATAGCATGACAATAACAGCGTGGACATGCGTACACCGTCGTACAGAGCACATAATCTGGGTTAATTAGTTTCTCGGGAAAATGCAGAATAACGTGCATATTTGATCTCTTCCGCTCTGGGTTTCTGCCAGGCGGTACACTGGGTGGCAAGCATTGCAGATCGTTTATGGTACGGAAGCTAGGTTATAGGAGAGAGTGGGGGGCTCAATGCATGGCATGCATGTATATGTACAAGTACCCAGCGTTTGTAGGTCTGTCAGTGTCAGCATCAGTATGATATTGAATTGGCATTCATGATGCTGATGCTGATCGCATAAGATGTGCTCTAAATGGCTTTTGGAGATCGTAAGTAGACATACCTGAAAATCACTCTAATCGCCAATGTGCCATGTAGCAGTCCAAGAAGACGACACCGCTGCGACACAAAACAACGGTTACATGCAGCCGGCCAGGCAATCATCCATACAGACACGCGCTCTGTTCTCCCGTCATTCCGTTTCTATCCATTTCTGCCGCTGTTCTATTCCAGGATCGTCAGGAGATCCCCCAAACTTCCCCGTAATCTGGCGTGGCAATCTGACAATCAACGCATCTAACAAAAAGGGAAGTTGAAGAATGCAACTACAGATGGATGAATGACACACGGCCGCGGCATCTTCAAGACACTTCCGGGTTACACTGAAGTTCGTTTCTTTGTAGATCGGCTTGTTTCTTCTTTGTTTTGCTGTTTATTTCTCCAGATCGGCGCAAATCAGGTCTCAGTGCGCGATTGAACTCCGATAGATCCTTCTTTCCCCCCTTGTTCCATGTGGCCAGCCAATTGTTTGTTATATGCAAACGGACCCCAGCATGTATGCAGCCCATCGAGAGCAAACATTACCGGCAGCTTGTCCCCATGTATTGTTTGTAAGAAGGAATTCGCATTATAGAACCATAGAAACTTCCAAAACATGATCCGGTTCTAGTAAAACCGTTGCCAATAAATTTCTTCTACACCGACTCGCCACCAGTTATACGGTCAAAAGGGGGGTGTCGTGGCTCGTGGCCATCCGTCCAGACAGGTTCTATCCGGTTCGGTTGCGCGGTGATATTCGGGTGGTTTCACAATTTGTCCCAATGGGGAACAACGGAAGTTGCTCATACTGGGACCTTCGCAGGGCAGCCAATGCAACCAGACTGACAGTGGGAGAAATTTTTTTTTCCCAAAGGAGTTTCGTTTTCTGTTTTTTGATCATCTGTTGTTTTGCCGTTCAGCTGCATCATTTCGGGTTGAAGTGCAGTGGTGCAGTCGGTGACAGCCCTGGTATCACCTTGGCGCCTGTCACCAAAGAACAATGAAAGATCATTGAACATCGCCAAGACTGGGGTTTATATATATATGGAGTTGGCGACAGACCTTCATTGTTGTGGATCAAAGCAACTATTCCTCTTCTCCAGCTTCAGACACCTCTTTGTCGGAAGACATATCTCTCTCCTTAGTATCAGTCCTCTCCAATTCCAACTTCTCTTAACATTCTGGAGAACACGGTTGTCCTCAATCCTCCTTTGCCCTCCTCCGACCAAGCAAGCAGATCGTCAAGCTCCCCGTCCCCTGGAAATAAACACAGAAAGACTGCCACTATTGCAAGATTGCAACTGAAAATGCCGTCCTTGCATATCTACGAGAATGCGTCTTTCCCCGAAGCACAAGGTCTCATCTACGACGAATCCGAAATGGCGCTCTTCCGCGCAAAGCTCTCCTACCAATCAACCATTGACGCCCGCATGGCATCGAAAGACCCCAACCTGGCAGCAATCGCGGAGACCCAGGCCCGTATCCTCAAGCGCTGGGAAATGCTGAAACACATAGACAAGGAGGCGACGGACAATGGGACGCTAAATCCGACAATAAAGGGAGAACTGAAACAACTCCCTTGGAGATATAAGGAGCTGGAGAAGAAAGCAACGGAGACCGGGGCTTGAAGACGGAGACTTGTATACTAGGAGTCAGATCATTCTTTTTTCTCATCATTTCCGGCGTTCGAGGATTCAGGAACCTGCGAAGCATACCATCATGGCACATGGAGTTTAGACATAATACCAATTGCTTTTTTTTCTTTGTTTCACTTGCCTTTCCCTCTTCAAAATTGTATTCTCTCCTGATTCTATCTCCTAGCTCTGAACGAAAGGGCCCCTGCATCGTCACAGGCCACAGTAGAACACAGGAATCGACTCCCGAATCCCCCTTGGTAGAACGTCACACATGTCAACGAGTGCTGTAACAGTAACACGTACGACACGTACACCATGTGTACCGTCCAACCGTCACATAATAGCAGAGAATCTTCCAATGCCCCAGATCGGCACCGGGGAGGCTTTGTGGCACTCTACAAAAAACGACCAATGCCAGCCTCCAGCCCCCCGAATGGAAAGAAAAGAGCCGACGGAGAACACGATAGATGACGAGATGACTCCAGCAAGTGAGTTCTTTTGTCGAGGACTGGTTGACAATAAGCACGTGGTTTTCTAGGAGGTTCTCTTTTTCATGGAGATTCGTGGCAGGTGTTTCAGTGCGCAACCATCCGGAGGGTTGCGATTGTGGATCGGAGAGTTCCAGTGTTGGGGCAGTTTGTACACCATGTTGTCAGAGCTGTGACCATTATGGGGTTATTTAAACGGATATTTCAATAAAATATCTAGAACTAGACAGAATGGCCATGATGAAGAAGAAGACAAGAAATGCACAGAAGAAGGAGGAGAAGGAAGAATGTATTTCTCGATCACATCGAGTAATACGGCCCTATCTACCATTTCCGTTATCTTATCGATGAAATCAACCCCGCCTTGGACGAGCTAGTTGCCATGTTCGGAGTATATAAACAGTCCATATCCCAACTCCTCTTCCTCCTGATAATCAAAATCTATCTTATCCTATTACTACCATTCCTTGACTAAGATTACTACTTCTCATCTCTCTCAACCAACATGGAAGCCAACGCATTCCCCCCCTCCGCCGCCGAACCCACCGCCGCAGCCACAGATTTCATCCCCTCTACCGAAATCGACACCACCTTCGCCCACAGCACCAACCTTGCCTCCGCAGCCCTAAACACCAAGATCCTCTCCCGCTCAGACGACTACTTCGCCTCCGCCACAAACCTCCTCACCCCGACACCCCCCATCAACCGCCCCGGCGTCTTCATCCACACAGGCGCCTGGTATGACGGCTGGGAGACAAGACGCCACAACTCAGAACCCTATGACTGGGTCGTGATTAAGCTTGGTGTGGCCAGCGCGGTGATTAAGGGTATCGAGGTGGATACGGGGTTCTTTGTGGGGAACTTTGGCGAGAAGGCCGAGGTGCAGGCGACGAATGCCGAAGGCGGGGTAGATGATGAGGAGATCGCCAAGGCTGGATATCGCAAGTGGGAGACAATTTTGCCGGCGAAGGAATGTGGGCCTTCGCAGAGACGGGCGTGGTGGGTTGATGGGCAGTTTAGTTCGAAGCCCTACACGCATGTGCGGTTGTTGATGTATCCTGATGGCGGGTTTGGGCGGTTGAGGTTGTATGGACATGCTATTCCGCCTGCGTTGCCGGCGCAAGTCACCGCGAGCACGGACCGCGCGGTGTTGCCGGTTGAGGAGCTTTCGTCGGCGTTGGTGGGTGGGTTGGCGCTGGGTGCGTCGGATCAGCATTTCACGCCGTGCTCGAACCTGTTGCTTCCTGGTCGTGGGGAGAATATGGGTGATGGGTGGGAGACGGCTCGTTCGCGGGGTCCTGGACATGTCGATTGGGCGATTATCAAGCTTGGTTTACCGGGGTCTGTGGCCAGGATTGTGGTGGATACTAAGGATTTCCGGGGAAATTTCCCGCGGACGGTGAGGGTGCATGGGTTAGTGGGGAGGAATGATAAGGAGGGGCGAATTCCTGCGCATGATGACCCGGAGTGGGTTGAGTTGCTTAAGGGGGACAGGGCTTGTAAGGCGGATATGGAGCATGTGTTTGAGGGTGATGACCTTGCTGCCGAAGGCGAGGATATTCGGGTCTTCTCTCATGTCAAGTTAACTCTCGTGCCGGATGGAGGTGTGAAGCGACTGCGCATCCTGGGTAGAAGAGGAGCCATTGCTTAAACAAGCATCTTAGACTAGTTATGCATGTACATATCGGAGCATTTCAAGATACAGACCCAATTCTATATCCTAAAAAGCATCTATGCACGTTGTATTTATTGCCACAAGCAAACTCCAATCCATATCCAGACCGTCTTTTAAAAAAAACATAATGAAACAGCAGCAGGTATCTAAAGTATTAGAAGAAAGAGAAAGAATTTCCATCATCCTTTCAAAAGAAAGAATAAAAAAACAACCGCATCATGATTCATATCCATCGTCATTATTCATTGGAAAGAAAAAGGAAGAAACAATTAAAACATCAATAATAAATATCACGCTCTCGAATGAAGGGGATATAGAACTGTAGAAAGACAAGAATAGAAAAACTGACTCCGAACTCCAACGAGACCCCAATATCTATGAGACGTACTTCTCGTTCCCGTCTGGTTTTCTGGTCTGCAATATCGAAACGTAAAAAAATAAGTAAAAGTCTAAGCAGAAGAAAGGATCAACCCGATTCTGACGGCGGCTTCTCCAACTGTTTCTCCTCATCCGGCGAAAGAACAACATTCTCCGAGCCCAATGACGTAAAACTATTTGGACTCGGCACTCCAACATCCGACGAAGAACCAGTAACAGCAGCACTAACACTCGCCCGATTCTTGTCGCGAATCGCCAGTCTTGTCTTCGTATAGGTCGGCACAGGAGCGAGGTACTTATCCAACATATCGGAGAGGATACTCGAGCGCACGGGTTTGGGAAGGTAATTGTTCATGCCAGCCTCGATGCACTTCTCGCGATCGCCCTCGATGGCGGACGCCGTCATAGCAATGACAAGGACTTCGTTGACGTTGGGGTCTGAGTCGCGGCGGATCTCACGGGTTGCGTTGTATCCGTCGAGAGTTGGCATTTGTACGTCCATTAGGACGACATGGAAGGGGTTTCCTTCCTGAGAGCATGAGCGCAGGGCTTCGACTGCTTGCCGGCCATCGCTGTAGGCTTCGCATTGGAGGTTGAGGCCGACAACGAATTTGACGGCGATCTTTTGGTTGATAGGATTGTCTTCCGCGATGCAGACGCGGATCTGCTCGCGCGGAACCATGGAGAGATCGCGGGCGATCGGCTTCGCAGGCGTCTTGATCTCGACTTGGTTGTGATTCTGGGAATAGGTGGCTTTGGCAAAGGTTTCCTTGGGCGCCTTATTGAAGGACAGGTGGAACGTCACTGTTGTGCCGCGGCCAGACGCTGAATCAAGCCATATCGCACCTCCCAGAACATCCTCAATGATAGCTTTACAGATACTAAGTCCTAGTCCGCTACCCCCATAGGATCTTGCGGTTGAGCTGTCGGCCTGCGAGAACGGTCTGAAAAGTCGCGATTTCTGCTCCTCAGGAATTCCAATTCCAGTATCCGTCACGGAACACTCGAGACGCACACGGCCCTTACCCTCGCGGGAAACTTTAGCCCTTACAGCCACGGATCCCTTTGGCGTGAACTTGTAGCTATTACTAAGCAAGTTCATGAAGATCTGATGTAGTCGGACCGGATCACCAAGAACAACAAGGTCCGGCGGAACTTTTTCCAGGTCTTCAATCGTCTCCAAGCCTCTGTCCCGATGCGTGTACCGCAGCGCACGAACAACCTCCGAAATAGTCTCCTTGATATTCAACGGAACCGTAGAGATTTTCATTTTGCCCGCCTCCAACTTCGAGAAATCCAGTATGTCATTAATAAGCGTCAGCAACGTATCAGCGCAAACACGGATTGACTCGACATATTCATCCTGCTCTTTATCCAAATGAGTACCTTTAAGCAACTCCGAAAGACCAATGACTCCGTTCATCGGCGTTCGTAGATCGTGCGAAATATTTGCCAGGAAGATGGACTTGGCTCTGGCCGCATCTTCCTTCAGTTTCACATTATGGTTGGCTTCTGCTTCAGCAGCCTTGGCTTTCTGCTCTGCTTCGCGGGCCTGTGCGAGGGCGCGCTTTTGCGCCTCGACCATCGACGCGTTGGTTGCGCTGACCTTGCGGACTTCCCGGAAGAGCAACGCATTAGACAACGAGATACCAATCTGGTTGCAAAGCAGATGAAGGACCATCACGTTTCGTTGCGTGAAGGAGTTTGGTTTCCCTTCGATATGGATGACACCAAGAAGATGCTCTGCTTGCAGAATGGGCAGCGCGATCACGGATCGACCAAATGGGAATCGGACCTGGTAGGCCTCGCTGACATTGGAGAAGCGTTCATCCTCGAGGACGTTGTGGACGAGAACTCTCTCCTTAGTACGCATCACGTAGTGCGAAATTTGCTGGGCCATCTTGTCGTCGACTTCGGAAAATGGGAGGCCATCAACAAAGGACTTTTGTCCCTTTTCCAAATCACCTGCGGCTGCAACGGCGAAACCATTGTCGTCGAAATCTGTAGCAATGACTGCATAATCCGACCCGTTACATGATTCAAGCACAATCTCGATCATCTTGGTGAAGAGCTTATCGATCTGGAGCTCCGACGACATAACTTGACTGGATTCGAGAATGCTCGACAGATCGATGATGTCGATTCCAAAAGCAGAGATACTGTCAAGTGACCGCTCCCCTGTTGTAACTTCATTCTGCTCGATCCAACGATGCTTCCTATCATCCTCCATATTTCGGGTCATCACCATATGATCCTGCCCAACCGCTGTATGGTCAATTTCGAGCGAGTCAACAGTTTGGCATCCGACATCGATGCTTCTCGACGAAGTAGCCGTCTTGAGCAGCCACTCATGTTTCTCAGAAAGCTGTGCTGCTTTGCCTGCTGCGCTGATAGCAGCCCATGCTGCGATAGCGTCTTGCATCACGGAACGTGCGGCTCTCTTGGCACCGCGTCGGATCAGGAACTCGCCGTGCAACTCGAGTGCAAGGGCTTCTTCCAACGGCCACCCGTGGATTTGGCAGTGGTCGATCGCAGCTTCGAAAGTCTGAATTGCTGAGGTATGATCATTGCGGACCTCATAGATCAACGCCTCCAGGATCAACGACCACATACCGTAATTTGCATCACAAGCACTCCGTGCGAAATCAACTTCCGCCTTGTACTGTAGGACAATTTTCAGGTTTCCGTCCAAGTACCCGCGCGCCGGATAGTCATTGTGAAGGGTGAGAAGGGAGAGTGCGAGGTAGAAATAGACAACGTAAGCAACACGGGCAGACCACAATCGCGGCATTGTCTCCATCATCTGAATGCCCAGTTCGATGGCTTTAGTATGGTGTCCGTAGACGAACAAAGGGATCATGGCGAGACCCCAGTAGATATCGTGGGGTCGGTCGGCGTTGCTCGCATTGGTGTCCAAGTAGGTCATGAAGAGTGCAGTGTTGTGGTTTTCATCCTCCATGATTGTCTCGGGACATTGGTTGGCCGTCTTGCCTTGCAGGGCACGTGCAACCTGCCGGACAGCAACAAGACTAGCGCCTCCACGGGTATCATTCAGCCATTCCGGAATATCCTCTGGGCTCTCGTTACAGAACGCCTCCAGCTGTGTCATATCATGGCCCAAAAACAGCCTCGTCATCGCCATGGATGACAAGCTGATCAATGTAATGTACGGGTCTCCCATCGAAAACGAAACCTCCAACGAGTCCTCCAATGCCGGCAGTGTCGAGGCCATGGGGACTCGTAAGTGACTAACGTAGAGGTTATGGACAATAGAGCCGCGGCTTTGCGTCCAGGGTTCAGGACAGCGATCGAGGTGCATGAGCGCCAAGTCACTAAGTCTTGTGGCGAGGTCGAGGTCCCTGAATCGACTAAAGGAGATCATGGCAAGATGGGAGCATCCGATCGAAATCTGGACAAATCCACCACGGAAAATATGAAGGTTCATCATCTCGATTGCAGTTCGATAGAAAGTCAACGCATCATCCCAATAGGTAACGGCCATCGCTTCAGCCATGACAGCACCGATAGTGATCATGTTAATGTCTTTGCTGACCGGCTTACGGACAATGGCTTCTAAGCTCGCTTTCTCGACAACTGCCTTCAGGTTGTTGTACGCAGCATCACACTCTTCGTATGTCGTTGGCTCACGAATATGTACTCCAAGCTCCTCCAGGCATGTGAGAAGGGAATCCATGGATTGAAGATGATTTCCCATTTGGGCATAGATCT
Source organism: Aspergillus ruber CBS 135680 (assembly GCF_000600275.1). Lineage (NCBI taxonomy): Eukaryota > Fungi > Ascomycota > Eurotiomycetes > Eurotiales > Aspergillaceae > Aspergillus > Aspergillus ruber. The sequence continues at coordinate 366,669 of NW_024467313.1, read as the reverse complement.
TTGCCTTGACGATCCACGCCCTCGACTTGCACACGGCAGTTTTTCCATAAGTGAAAACCATATCAAGTAGCGCCAGAGCATCCGTGTTCTGACCCTGGGACCACGACATTTCCGCTGTGGCAATGTGCAAACGCAGCGTTTCGTCGTAGTAAACGTCAGTTAGGTTGTCATCCCATGGACAGTCTTGAAGGAGAGCCATGCAGTGGCGAAAGTACCACAGGGCCGTCGGTCGAGCGCCAGATTGGGCTGTTGTTTGCGCAGCATCCCAAAGGATTTTTCGGTAATCGAGTCGCTGGACGACACGCGATCCGATTATGCGCGACGCGAAGGCGACGTGGCGAGCCATGGCGTAACGGCTACGACCATCGTGGTAGTACTTTTTCATGGCTTGCGAGATGATGAAATGCATTTTCTCGACATTTCGATTTTCAGTCAACGAAGCAGCGGCCTGCGCCAGTCGATCATTGGCAAACCTGCACACTGTTAGAGCTATCCGTAAAACGAAGTAAGCGTATACGAACCTGAATTCATCATCCGTCCTCCCAGGAATAACCAAATTAGCCTGAACAAGATACTGCAATCCGACAACGATATCCGCTTCTGACTGCCGGATCAAGTTCGCATTATCCGGACACGTCAAGTCCTGCACCTCATCATCCTCACTGGAGTACAGAAACTCGCTCGTGAGCAGCTTCTGGACGAGAGAAAATGAAAACGGGCTCCCCAACAATGCACCCCAGGCAAGAATCAACTGGGCCGACGACGGGATCTCTAGAAGACGCCTCTTCATAAATCCAAGACCAAGCCCTTCGCCATACGTAGGTGCCACAAACTCGGTAAAAATTCGATCCAGATCAAACTCCCACACAGAATTCTTCCACGAGTACCATATACACGTCTTGCTATAGCATGTTTCAAGCATCAAGCGTGCGTAGAAAGGGTTTCCTAAGCTCTTTTCCTGAATTACAGCTGCCAGGGGCGTCAACATGGTATTTGGTTCTTGGTGCATTGTCGCCGCGACAAGTTCCATAACCTCCTGTTCGCCAAGTGGGTTGAGAGCAAGTCTGGTGATGTTGGGGTTTTCAGCCTCGAAAAGTGACTTGATAGCGTTGGATTCAAGTTCGGCTGGACGGCTTGTCAAGATAAGAACGCATGGGATCTTTGCTTTCATAACATTCATGATCAACTCTAGAGTCTCGTCGTCCGCATAATGGAGATCATCGACGCACACACAGATCAACTTGAATTGCGATAGCGTTTTCAGAATCTCCAAGAAAGTCTCCATTAAGCGCATGTTCTTCAAAGCAGCATTCGACAAAAAGAACTCCACAGAACTCTGGCCGCGATCGAGTCGGGGAAGCACGACCCGCTTGGACGGTTCCCCTCTGGTTGATGCATCTTTCAGGATGTATTGCGCTGCAGAGAGTCTTGGCGAGATGTCATTCTCTTTCCCACCGGGCGACATCAGTTGCTCCGGGAGTTCCAGGACTTGATGCAAAGTGGACCACATCGGGCGCAAAGCCGTCCGCACACTGTTGTGATAATCTGTTGTGACATCACGCTCAGAGAAAATCTGACGCAAGAGACTAGCAAGAATCTTCGCGAAGGGCTCGAACGGGATCCGTCTCGCACGGTCAAGGCGAGCAATCCCAATATAACCAAGTTTGCGAATGGCCGGCTGCACCCGGTTCAAAAGGTCCGTCTTCCCTATACCCGCCGCACCGCTAATGGTGATCACCTCGCAACGCGCAGAGCGACGGAGCTTGTGCGCCGCTTTGTGTCTGTTGTGAACCGCTAGAGTATTGTCCCCGTGACTCGGTGTGTTGGTGCTCGTGGACGGTTGACTATCGCGATCGGTTGTCTCCCACGAAGAACGGGTCGAATCGATGGGACTTTTGGCTTTGCTTCCGGGTTTAGGTGTGGATAACGATGACTCGGTGCTATGAAGCGACTCATGGGTCGAAACGCGTCCGAGAGGATTGAGCCCGCCGTTTGAGTTGGCTTTGGGTGCAGCCAGATGGAATGAACCCGAGTCACTGGAAGCTGACGTGATCTCAAAGCTATCGACACGGCCATCTGATATCGATGAACCAGATCCTAGCCCACTAGAGTTTTGGGCCGCTGACCTTGCCATGGCCGACTGTTGACGCCTGTGAACCTTTTCAACTACACCAATGATCTTGTCGTATTCTTGCCGTCGTCCAAACATGCGAGATGGAAGGGTGAAGAACGAAGACACATCACGCTGGGCAATCTGAAAGTCTTTCAGGGCTTCGCTGTTGCCATCACCAAGCAGTTGGGAGATCTGCGCTAGGTCCCTCTTCACTGACGAAATTGTATGGTAGCGATCGGTCACCGTCTTCTGGGTCATCTTCTGAATCACGGCCGAGACGGCATCGGGGATATCCATACGTTTGGCAGAGACTGGGGGCATCCTCTTCCCGAGCACATTCTGCACCACCTCAACCGCCTCCTCACCGGTGAACGCCGGTTTCCCAACTAGCATTGTCCAGAAGAGTACACCCAAAGCATAAATGTCCGTCCGACTATCGGGCTCCGTAGGCATTCGGCCTGTCTGCTCAGGGGCAATGAACTGTAACTTATTCTTCACGCCTAGCTCCCGTGATAAAGATGACCAACCCTCACTCAGAATGTTATCGAAAGACCTTGCACCGTTTCCCGTATTCGTCAATTTCACAGAAGCAGTGTCGCGGTTAAAGTGAAACGCATCACCGCGAATTTCACCATGGACCGTTTTCAAGCCGTAATGTAGCAGTTCCAAGCAGTCGCACGCGCCAATCGCGAAATCGAGGAAAGTCGCAAGAGAAACCTGCTCCCCGGGAGTGGAGTCGTTGCTGTCGCTCTTGGCCCCCACGGCAAACCATGCCGGCCCAAAAGCAACCAGCTCACGTAGCATATTGGGACCAGGCGACTCGAAGGTAGCCACCAACAGAGGTCCTGCATCTCCCGGGTCTGGCGGTAGACGGATTAAATCGAGGGGTCGTATTGTATGATTACAGTCGGGGTCGGAGGTCTGGACGACAGATCTGATCATATGAAACTCGCGCTCGAGCCTCACGATATGGGAGGAGACGCGGGCTATCACGGGGATCCATGCTGGTTCCTGATCAAGCCTGGACAGAGAGATCTCGCTGCTGGATTCGCTCAAGCTGTTTCTCCAGTGATGGCGGAACGCAGGACGGGACTCGGCACGGGGCGAATGGCGAGCAAGGCTGGAGGGACCGGAGGAGGTTGCGGCGGGCGTGGAGGCATCCGATTCTGGCGACAGACGGTGTCCGAAGACATGCCAGTGACTGTAGGTCGAATGGAACGGCTCGCTTGACTGGTCCCACGTATATCCCGGTAGTTGGGAGAGTCGTTCGAAAAGGCGTGCGGGTGGGAGCGGTAGATCCTCTCCAAAAATGTGATCCTCCATCTCAACTAGTGCTTTTGTCTACCTTTTGAAATACTCAGAATCCAACCCCTCAACTGACGGCCATAGGTGGTATAACTTCGAAGAAAAGAACGGACTTTACAGGTCGGGAGGTCAGAAAACACGCTGAGGTGAACCGCGAAATGTCATAAGGACGAAAACGGACGGGTAGTGGTGGTGATGAGGAAGAAGAGGGGGGTTTTTTCCCTTCTTTCCTTTTCAGCTAAATCAAACAATGTGAGGCCAAGGCGGAGAGAGTTGAAGGAAATAGAGAACGAAATTAAAGGGAGCGAAAAGAAAAAAAGAAAAGAAAAGAAAAAGCAAAAAAGAAGCAATTCGCCTCGTTCACAGTTCACAGCATCAAAATCAAGAGATCCAGCGAAGAGAAGAGTGAGGGACAACGGTCGGAGTTATCCTCGTGCCAACAGAGGCCGCTTTTGGTGCCTGAGGCGGAATGTAGTGGCTGAGTCAGCTGATGTCACGAGACTTGCCCTATACAGTAGCCATTCACCAAGTACCACCAGCTCTGGCAATTCATCAGACATTAATACAGAGTATACAAGCACTGCTCGGTACCACAGTAAATTACTCTACTTTGCGCACGGTATCTCTTAGCGAGTTTAGGGAGCCACGTCGTTCCCGCACTCCAATCCAAAGGAAACACTCCGGGATGATCACCATAACTTTCATGAGGACAGTGCGCAGTACCCATGCTCTATCGAGTGATATTCGCAACCGTTGCGGAAGAATCGAGAAACCGCCCGTTGATAGCGCATTGTCTCTAAACTATGCTGTACATCGTCCGGTAGCTTGTCAAGTGGGTATGCAAATGCAATAGTGCGATGGCAGGTCTACATACTTTTGCTACTTTGCGCATTGTCCCCTGAAATTCTTCTTTATTTGTACAATACTAAATAGATCTTGACGCGTCTTTGGGGTAGTATTTGGAGTGTCTCAGTGCAAACATAGTAGGAATGGGCATGATGCATGAGCTCTTATCTTGTTAAGATCATGCCCCTGAATATATATCCATTGAGACCTTTTTTATACATATCTACTATCAATTCTATTTATAATCGGACAAATCAAATAAGCCGTCAAGCAGTTGATTGACGCTACTGGCTTGATATCATAACAATGACTGAATATAACGTCTGACCGTATGCCACCCGGTAAATAGACAAGCATAAGCATACCCGTTCACAACTTATCCTCCGAGGATAGTGTCCCCCAAATAGCTTACGCACAGGCATCCACCAGGCGGAAAGATATCCGATCTGATTGACTCCTGGGAGATCAACAACGACTCATGGTTACTCTGTAACTATCATCGGAGAGTTCCTGATCAGGAAAAGGACGGTGTTGAATCATGAAATGTGTACAACGTCACCTGCCATAACACTATTGCCCCGTAGCATTTGAAGAACGTTATAAAAAGAAATGAAAGGGGCAATCGTAATTATATATATGGAGTTTTTGGACATGGTGCACGAATGGTTATTTATATAGTCTACCAGTATCCTGGGACAGTGTATATTAATAGCCACGAGTAAGATCCAGGGGTAATTAATATAAGCCGTGTGATAATATCATCCTGTCGCCTACAGCTACTGTACTCCGTAGAATGGATGCTGGTATGGAGTAATCAGAAATAACCAGTATCCTAGTGATCGATAGTAGTACCGAGTGAAGATAGCTCTAAAAAACCGTTGGTAGCCCCTATCCGTCAATCCGATGACGACAACAGCGCTCTACCACAAAGTATATTCTTGGTAGTGCCGGGAAAGGAACGGTCCCTGTCGATTATTCGATTATCATCAATAGCTGTCATATCAGTGTACTCCGTGCAGCTAGTCCTTTTCCCTCTTTTCCTCCAGAGTAATTGTACGGGAGTATGCGAAAAGAAGCGTATTGATGGACCCGAGTTTTTGGACCCAACGGCATGACGTCGTTTGCCGACTGCCGATAATACATGTATTTATCAGACTACAGGGAACATGGTTAAATGCGTGTATGCAGAGTAATGTAGTTTTATGCACGGTATATGTTTTCTAGGGGCTATAAATCGGTACAGACGAAGCTCAGAATCCAGGAAGATGATGCCATGGTGTGACAGCCTATGTGACACAGATCCTCAGTCAGCCTTCGCAATTGAGTTTTTCATATGCAGCGGGTTCTGCAGAAGATCCCGTGAAAGGCATGGGATTCCCTGAATATGCCTGTACGTAGTTTGTATTCCGTATCTTCAAATGGGTCAGAAAAGATAGATTGATAGTGGTTCCTGAAGAAGGCAGAGTTCAAATTCCAGAGGTCAATGCCCTTCTACTCCGTATTGCATGCATATTAGACAGTGGCACGGCCTTTCCTCTTGACTCAGGCATTGAGTTGATAGCTCCAGGACCCAGAGTCCTGGATTATCAGTTTATATACCTAAAGCATCTGCCTACAAAACTCTCCACCTCAGCTATGTACTTGTGGGCAGTAAAACTTGCAGAATCTAGGATTGTACTCCGTATTACGACCGCCGATGGCCGAGCGGCCGATACATTACAGTAGTCAGAGAAAAGAAGAATACTGTATTTAGCGACGTACATAAAAAAAAACAATAGCTTATCTCAAATCTATTAATTACCAAGCCCACTGAAAAAAACCCAGAATATTATTATAGAGTATTAGCAACCAATATTCTTCGACAGAACACCCCTCATACTCTACCGAGACAATGCAGCCAATACGGTATGTAACATATATGCACGGCGGTTGGTAAGAAATCCATGGAATGACCCCAGCTCTGACGTCGTCAGCTCCACTCGTCAATTGTCTGATTCTGGAGAATTTCCAGAGATCGATTCAGCCATGTTGGGATACATGCTCTGTACTGTACTTCGCACGCTACTGAAAAGTATTTTTCCATACTCCTGATAAACAAATTAGAAATGGCAATTCATCATCGAAAACTCGGTCTGAAAAAAAAAAAAAAAAAGAAAAGATGGATGGATGCTATGACGAACCCTTGGTACCTAATGATGTATTGTGGTACTTGGCATACCTCATGCTGTACGACCCCTTGTCCTTAGTACGGAGTGCATGGAGGATACAAGAAAGTCAGAATAAGGATTGTACTCACTCTTATTTTTTCTTGTTCTCTTAGCATAATTAATTCTTCCACTTTACTAGACCAGCCGCGCCACACTCCAGTACGGAGTATCTAGAGTACGTCGTACATACTAACACTGTACACGAAGCGCACTCTGGCTTAAGTCATAAGTGATGTATGTCTTCGAGGAACTATTCATGTCGGACAAGTACATTGTATTGCTTTGACTGGTTCTCTATGCTGTTAATAATTTTACTGGCTATGATTATTATTACAGCCTCAAGTCCAATAGCCCACTTTCCCTTTCTTTCTTTCTTTCTTTCTTTTTTTTCTCTCCCTTTCCGGCTCTTTTTCTTCATTCTGGTTTTTATTCATATCCCGTGTGTACTCCGTAATGAGATTCTCGATTATCCCACCCACACCGTAACCAGCCTATGAGAATATACTACTGCTACTATTAAATAGTAGTGCTACTCCATACTCTGGTATGAAAAAAGGAAAAAAAGAAAGAAGACATCACAATACCAACCATACCGACTCGTACATACTCCGTACAGCGTTTCGAACCCCCTCGTAGCGGACAATCCTACTTCCCTTCCGGCGACTCTGTCTCTGACACCTTATTCTGTATCTCTTCTTTTCTTCCCTTCTCTTTTGCTGGTTATTTTCACTTTCCCCTTGTCTATTGAGTATATTCTGTTGAGTGATCACTTTCTTATTCGGGTATCTCTCGGATCAGCCTCTATCGTGGTATCATCGTTGCCCATCATCTCCATCCCGACGCACACACGCACACGCGAACCCACAACTACTTTGTATCGGATACACTACTCTTTCCCCTCTATTACCCTTTTTATCTCATTTCCTCCCCTCCTCTCTTTCCTATATTGCCAGAGAAATCTCCGAACGTTGCCGCGGTACAGGTCAGCCCAGCCCTGAAGGAACAGTGGATGGAGAACCCGTAGTCCTTCGTCGGTTCCCCCCCAGTAAATGCATTTTGGTTCCCCCCAGGGCTCGCCTACGTCATAGGTCGACCCTCATTCTCATCCTACTCACCCATAGGCTTTTTGTCTCTCCTACTCTGTCTTTCTTTTCTCTCCTCCCCGGCTTATCCTTCTGGTCGTCAACCACCGGAAACCGGTCGATCTCACTGGGTCAGAGCAGGTCTCAGTATCCTCCAGAATACTCTTAATCATTTATCTACAGAAGGAAAGAAGAAACAAAAAAAAAAAAAAAAAAAAAAAAAATTTTTTTTTTCAAAAACTTTTTTTTTTTTTTTTTTTTTCCCTTCTCCGATTACTGGTTTATTATGTCGTCTTAACCCTCGTTCTTTTTCTTTTCTAGAAGGATCAGAAAAAGAAGCGAAGGAAAAATTACATACCCTGCCACATTAGGTGAAGACACCTTACACTCCAACACACTTTTACTGTCTTCTCTCCACCACACCCCTTTTTTTTTTCCTGTCTCTTTTCGAACGCCTTTTTTATTTTTATTTCTTTTGTTATCGTGTATATTTTTCCCTTCTATTACTGCTCATTGCTAGCACACTTTACCCTTTTCTTCTCTCTTATTCCCTCTCCGTTTCTTACCGTTTCTGCCTTCCCTCTTTTCCCTCGAATCTGATCCTCGCCTATTCCGGTTTCCCCTCTCCCCTCCCCCTCCACACATATTCTCTCTCTCTCTCTCTCTCTCTCTCTCTCTTCCTCCCACCACATCATCATTGTCACCACCACCGCCACCATTTCTCACTCCCCTGCATTTGACCACGGACCGGTTTGTCCGAGAGATGAGTGTCTCATTTGGCTCCTGTGCTACTGGACTCGCCCAGGAGAACTGATTATTGACCGGCGGTGGAGGAATTGTGATGATGGGGGAAGTTCGCAGCATGAGGACGCCTCCGCTTCCATCGCCGGCCGAGGCTCCCTCGCCTGTCGCCGCGTCCCAGTCCCATCCTCACCCTCATGAACCTCGTGGTCCTTCTGCCTCTGTCTCTACACCCTCTTTTCTCCCAAAAGACAACGATGATGACGGAAGTGTGATGCTGGACGATAGTTTGCGGATAGCTAACACTCATGCTGCATCTTTGCAGCATCAACAGACTCCGGACGTGTCCTGTATATCGTCAAATAATATTCCTTCCGAGTACAAGAGCTCCGACTCGGGAAAAGGGTCTCAAGAAGACCACGGTCGAAGCCTGCAGACCCTGAGAGAGTTACGGAGACAGATGGAAGAATTGCTCGCCTACCAACAGATGCAACAACAATCCCAGGATCAGGACGTCACTGCTGCCGCTGCTGCTCCTCCCAGTCGAGAAGCTTTTGCTTCTCCTGTTCCTCCCCTTAGCCTTCCTTCTGCCCCGCGAGACGATCCGCCGCCTTGTTCCTCATCTCCCCACGAATCTTCCAAGAAACGGCGCATCTCCAATGACGAATCTCCGCAACTCCCTGCTTCCTCGTCCGGTGCCATGCCCTCTGCAGCCGCATACTCCGACTCCACCAGTTCTGCTGGCACCATCCGCCCCCCAGATTCCAGTAATAATCCCATGCTCGCCGGGCAGACCCCGTCCTATCCGTTTCCCAAGATGTACCCCTCGCCATCTCCCGCCGCCGCCAGATCGGCGCAGGAGTCATCACCAATGCTCAACCAGAGTCATTTCAAATTGACACTCCCCGCAGAGAAGTTGAAAATCGGCAAGGGCCCTTCCTCGCAGCCGTCGGATGAGCGGCCGCCCCCGGTGATGAAGACGTCGACACCTCACAGTGTATTCCTGCCGCCACAACATAAACCCGTCATGGAAGATCCGATATACCCCAGTCCAAACCTATACGATATTACTCTTCAACTCAGTGCGGACCCGGGCCTTGATGCTTGGTGGTCCAACGTTGTCAACATCCTACAGACATATTATGGTGCGGAACGGGCTTCTTTGGCGGTCCCCGGGGATGCGACGGATTTGGAGAACGTGCCATGGGGGCAAAAAGCGGTGTTTGACCAAAATCTCAGCGAAGATCCAGATAGCATCCACCAACTCTACGGCGAGACGACTCGGGCGGGGCCCAGCGAAGCGGACTCGCACAACACAGGGACAGTGGCGAACAACAGCATCATCAATGTTAATACCACCAATAACACCACGGATAGCCATTCGCGGTTGGGATCGGTATCTGCCGCCAAACGGCCATCACTTCTGTCGCGGCATTCATTTGCTGGATTCGGGAAGGACCGCAAGCATGCCGCTGATCAGGATCCGTCGCAACTACTACATAAGATAAAAATTGAGAATGCGCAGTCAGCTGCCACCACCAATGCTATGGACGTGGATTCTGAGCTCTCGCAGAGTACTCCGACAGGCAATCGCGACAAGGAGAACGTGATGACACCGCAGACGCATTCACTTGATGACGCCTTGATCACCACAACACAGCACAGCTACCGACAAGCCGTCTTCCCGATACCCCGACCATTGGAGGTTGAGTCGGATCCGCTCATCAAACGAACGGGTGTCGTCAAGCTGTTTGGCCGCACAAAGCCAGTTGTTCTGACCCGGGAATATTCAAAGGGATCGGCGAATGTCTGCTCAGAAAATCACGGTGGAACAATGGCTCGATCTCCCGCGGACGACAAGGTTCAAGTCACACCGACGGCCGAACCAATTCGTCCCGGTGTCCCCCAAACCCCGTCTCGACCTGCCGGCTCGACCCTTCAGGCTCCGGCACTCGTGCCTGGGCTGCCGCCGTCAATGGAGGTTTCGGATGAGTATGAGCAAGTTCCCCCGTCGCCCTGGTCACAATCACCCGCGCCATCGCCGGCTCCGCGGGCGCAGGCTGAGCAGAATCCATTCTTTGTCAGTTATTCGGTCGACGAGTCGGCATTTGCGAAGAATCCCCCTCCACACGACTACTCCAACCTTCAGCCCTTGCAAGCGATCGGGGTCGACCTCGCCAAATCTGTTGTGCACATTCCTCTCCTTCACGCTGGCAGCTCCAAACAACCCTCGTCGTCTACCTTACGGTTCCCTGTTGCTGTGATTTCCATCCTGTCACCTATCATCCCTTACCCGTCGAATCTGCGACAGTCACTTGCGTATCTGATGCCACATTTGACCACGTCGTTTTGTCTGGCGCAGCAATACAGTCAGCTGGAACGGCAATTCGTTTCTCGTCTCGAAACGCCACGGTACGGACATCTGTTGGGCCTGGGTGGGACATTCTCCGATGAGAGCAGCGAACTGGAGCTCGTGGCTGGGTTGAGTGGACACGTTAACTATAGAATGGCGGAGGATGGTACCATTTCAGCACATGCCAGCTTATCGAGTCCCGACGAGAAGTCTAATTCGACCAAACTCAGTCCTCCCATCCCCGGAGGGCCTGGTGGCACACCTGGGTTCGAACTGGGCACCTTGGGGGCTGCGACCGCGAATAATACCGACCAGAACGACGTTTCTGGACCATCTATCAAACTAAGCCGAGAGGCGGCAGATAGTTATTTCAATGTTCCGCAGCAGCAACACAAGAGCTTCCGTGAAGCCATCATGCACCAGCAACGGAGGCGACTATCAAAGGCGAAAGAGCAGGTGACCATGCCGGACCCTGCGTTGCCAGGAAAGTCCCTGGCCAAGGCCTCGACCGATGACGATTCGGCTTTGCAGGATCCGAACGCTGTGGCACCGTCCCCTATGCAGGAACCCCGGTCCCAGGCTGCCGCTTCGCCTACTCAACCGTCGACTTCACGTCATCCGTCAGCAAACTCGTTATATGCGCAGTTGCAACGCGAAATCCCTCGTCCGTTTTCCGATACTGTTGCGCAGTTGATGCTTAACTCGGTTCCGCTGCACTTGTTTCTGGCTAAACCACAGAGTGGTGAAGTAATTTGGACCAATTCCAAATTCGATGCTTACCGGAGGAGTCAACCCCAAGAACAGAAAATGCGGGACCCGTGGCAAAACATTCACAACAGCGAGCGCGAGCATGTCTCGCAAGAATGGGCCAATGCGTTACGAACTGGCTCTCAATTTACAGAACGAGTGCGGGTAAAACGCTTCAATGACGAATCTGCCTACCGTTGGTTCATTTTCAGGGCCAACCCGTTGCTCTCATCGACCGGGGAGGTTCTGTATTGGATTGGATCATTTCTCGATATTCATGAACAGCATATCGCCGAGTTAAAGGCTGCACAAGAACGAGAGAAGTTCGCGACCGACGCCAAATACCGAGCATTCTCCAATTCGATTCCGCAGGTAGTATTTGAAGCAGCAGAATACCGTGGTCTGATTTTTGCAAACGAGCAATGGCACCTGTATACGGGCCAGAAACTTGAGGAGGCGCTCAATTTCGGCTTCGCAAAACACATACATTCCGACGATCTAGAAAAATGCGGCCTGCTTTCCCACCACCTTATCGGCAAGACCGACTCGAAGGACCCGTCATCGTCAGAACTTCCTAAGGGGAAAAATGCGCCTCCCGAGCGGCACTTCGGCCATGGATTCACCCCAGCTCTGGATGAGCTCGTGAAGCGTGGCGTTGCCTCCGTGCAACAGGACGAAAATGGACGGGTGTTCTATTCGACCGAGATTCGTCTTCGCTCCAAGGGAGGCGACTTCCGTTGGCACCTGGTCCGCTTGGTTCGGGTCGAAACCAGCAGTTTTGGCAATGGCGAAGCGTCGTGGTACGGAACGTGCACTGACATTAACGACCGGAAGAACTTGGAGCGGGAGCTGAACAAGGCCATGCAACAACTAAACAACCAAATGGAATCCAAGACTAAGTTCTTCAGCAACATGTCCCACGAGATCAGAACCCCGCTTAATGGAATCCTTGGCACTATCCCGTTCATCCTCGACACCCAGTTGGACACGGACCAACGGCGAATGTTGGACACCATCCAGAATAGCTCTACCAACTTGCGTGAATTGGTCGACAACATCCTCGATGTTTCCCGCGTGGAAGCCGGTAAAATGTCGTTGGTGAATTCCTGGTTCCACGTCCGGTCCGTGATCGAAGACGTGATCGATACTGTGGCGTCGAGAGCCATCGACAAAAGCCTTGAAATTAACTATCTGATGGACGTCGATGTGCCGCCAACGGTCATTGGTGATCGATTCCGTATCCGGCAAGTTCTCATCAACCTCGTGGGTAACGCAGTCAAGTTCACTTCGCAGGGAGAGATCCACATCTGCTGTTCGATCCACCATGACCCATCTGCCCTAGCGAAAAACACGGAGTTGTTGTTGAACTTTGATGTCGTCGATACTGGCAAAGGCTTCAGTGCCAGAGATGCAGAGCGTTTGATGCAGCGGTTTAGTCAACTTGGACAGAACGGGTCACAGCAGCATGCAGGCAGCGGATTAGGATTGTTCCTGTCCAAACAACTGGTGGAAATGCATGGCGGTAAATTAACACCCAGTAGCAAAGAGGGCCAAGGTGCAAAGTTCTCGTTCTACGTCAAAGTCGATGCACCTCCTCCAGTAACGCCGGAAGAACAGTCCAAGGGTGCCCGTCAGCAAAAAGCATCGGATGCGAAGACGAAGCCAAACCAGGAAGCGGTTGGCGCTAAAAGTCCAAAATCCCCTGCGCCCGAGACTCCGGCTTCTCAGCCACCTACCAGCACCGACTCTTCCGCACAGCCTGCGCTACCAATTCCGGCCGAAAACTCATCTGTAGCGACACCAGACACCAGCGGTGCTAAGATGGACGTTCCCAAACCTGATGAATCAGCATCGGCACCAGCGGTAGAACCCAAGTCGTCACCTCAACAAGCCAGCCCTTGTTCCATTCTCATTCTCTGTCCGCTCGAAAACACGCGCAAGGCCATCCAGCAGCATATTCAACAGGTAGTGCCTCATGAGGTTCCGTTCACGATCAAAGCGTATCCTGATATCGACGATTGGAGGGATATGGTAAACGAAGGTACTGGCTCTAGCATGACTCACTTGGTTCTCAACCTGCCAAATGTTGACGACGTTATGGATGTAATCCAATACGTTTCCGAGTGCGAACCGACTGCTGCACCGACGCTGGTTCTCATTTCTGATCTCTATCAGAAGCGTCAAGTCAACCCGAAGATCAAAGAGTTGTCCGCAAGTGGAAGGAAGGTCTACACGGTACCAAAGCCGGTCAAGCCCTCGGCATTCTCGGCCATTTTCGACCCAGACAATAGGCGTGATCTCAGCAAAGATCGGAACCAAGATATGGCGAGGGAGATCAACAACAATTTCAAGACCATGTCCAAGATGGTCAAGGAGGTCATTGGTAACAAAGGCTATCGGGTATTGCTTGTCGAGGATGATGAAACGAATCGCATGGTATGACCCCCTCTTCTTTTCCTTGTCATTTTCAGCCGTCTAACATGTAACAGGTCATGTTGAAATACCTTGACAAAATTAAAGTCATGGCTGAAACCGCATCCAATGGTCAGGAGTGCACGGAAATGGTCTTCTCCAAAGAGCCAGGCTACTACTCCCTCATTATTGTAAGTGTACCAGTGGATGCAAGTAAAATGAAATTGTGTGACTAACATTTCTGTACAGTGCGACATCCAAATGCCAGTCAAGAACGGTTATGATACTTGTCGAGAGGTCCGCGGCTGGGAACTCAAGAATCACTACCCTCAAATCCCGATCATGGCCTTGTCCGCGAACGCAATGACAGATCAGATCGAAGATGCAGCGCGTGCTGGTTTCAATGACTACGTGACCAAGCCCATCAAGCACAATGAACTTGGAAAGATGATGATGGGACTACTTGATCCCAATCGACCTCTGCTTTTGCTTCGTGATCGTCTCCGCGAAGACAATGAAAATGATGACAGTCATCGCGAAGAATAAAAGGCAGAACGCAACCAAAAAAAAAAAAAAAAAAGATATCTTCTTCCGTCTTGTTTCTTGTTTTCGAGGATAACGGCTTCTTCACGCACGATCAACGACCAATACCCACTCGTTTTTCTTCCTTCTTTCGCCTTCTCGTTCTCCTTTGCCTCTTCGGTATTCGTCGATGCAATATACCCATACAGCTCTTCCGCTCGCACAGTTTGCTCCATGATGGAGTACTGTTTGTTCTCTTTCTTTTCGTGGACTTTCCACCCACTTTTCTTTTTATTCATTTTTTCTTTTCTTTTTATATCCTATATTATGGACTGGGGTTAGGATTGGCAAGAGCCATCGGAAGGGAAGGCGCCTTTGGATGTCTTTATTATTATTATCATCTCGACCTGGTTCATGACCTTTGTCATTGTCATCCGCATATTTGATTATTGCGGATTTCAGCCTTGCATCTGCATTCGGGCATTGTTTTTCGAAGTTTGATTGATACCTTTTACACACTGCATCTACTTACGGGGCCGGAATTTCAGGCTTATGTTGTTTCTCTTTTTTTTTTCCCTTGGACCTTTTGATACTTCCGGTGTGGCGTCAGTTGTTGGATTTCTTTTCTCCTGAACAAATTCCTTCCATCATTGTCTTTTTTTTTTTTTTTTTGTGCGGCTGCCTTTTTTTTTTTCCTGATACCATACCAAGCTTATGAGCACGACCTTGTTTCATTTTTCGCTTCTTTTACCTTCTGGGATTGTATTTGCAAATAGCCCGAGATTCC